>NC_051450.1:13884580-13890804 GCF_001649575.2 Kryptolebias marmoratus | reverse complement strand
TCATGTTGTAGTACTCTAATGGGCACATAACCAACCTGTGACCCACTACAGCCTCATCATGCAGAATGGGGAACCCACTGTTGGAGGTTTTACAACTCTGAAGACCAAAACCCTGTAAAGACCGTCCATGGTCTGACTGTCAGACACTCTGACTCTTGATGCATTTTATCCATTTTCTTTGTGCTGTTTCTGGTCCTGAAGAAGGCAGTTGTGTATTTTACCATTTTACTACAGTTATTGTCATTTATTAATCCCAAACTGCTGTTTTGCTGTTGCTGGAACCAAAACAAACATGAGATTTTATTATTTTATTATCATCCATCCAGTTGCTACTTTTTTTTTTTTGGAATGATTTGTTCACATTTCCCATAAACAGGATCCTAAAATGGTTCCCAAGATGCTGATGTTGTTATTGAGCTGTCAGTCACTCTCCTGGTAGCTGACAGTAAGACCCAGGACTCCGCCTCACATCATCGCCCAACGCACACACAGCAACATTTCTATCCTCCAGGGCTTTAATGGGAAGAGATGGAGAGGATATTCAAGGTTGAGTGTCTGTATTTCACTCAGATCTGCCCGTGTGCGTTTCACACACACACATAAAAACTCACTGGTAGCAGTACATTCGTGCATCAGCGCGCCCATCACGGATGTGTGAAGTAGAGATATTATTGTCACATTGCTGGCAGGCTGGCGTCCTCATAACTCTCCTTGTGTTGAGGCTCCAGGCGCCGCTGTTTTATCTGAGAGCTCAGTGGCATCCCGAGGTCTGCAGACTCGCTTCACTTTCAAACTTTCACTCATGTGGAAGTCACTCCTGGGAGCCGCAGCTCGAGTCTGAGATAATAAAACCGTCTCTCAGCCAGACGAGTTGACAAACAGTGGAAGGTCATGCAGCAGGTTTTACAGCTTCCTCTGGACCAATACAACAGTTTACTGTAACAGGACCACTGTATGTGCACAGTAAATGATCCTGGCCAGGACCTCCAGGACTTTTAGATGAAGCTCATACCTTCTCCAGGTCTGAGTTTGGACTTCAGGAATGCCGCTGACTTCTGAAAAAACAAGATGTTACCTTGTGGTGGTGGAGGTTGGTCCACGTGAACTTAGTGGACATCTGCTGATACTGAGACATCAAGTTGTTTAATCTGTGGAGACAAAGACTGCTTCCCTGCGTCCAACTCCTGAACACCCGGAAGGCAGTCACAATCGTGGGGGATGCTAGCCATCCTGCCCATACACTGTTCAGCGTCCTGCCATCCGGGAAAAGATACAGAAGCCTCCGCTCCCGCACCACCAGACTCTCCAACAGTTTCATCCACCAGGCTGTGAGGATGCTGAACTCCCTCCCCTCAGCATCAAGCGGCTGAGAAGAAGATGGGACAACCCCCCCGACCAACACCACAACACCAGATCTGTTGCACAACCAACACCAGAGAACCAGAGGACCAGAACTGCTGTTAAGAAGATGGGATCCCCCCACCCCCGTCTGACCAACACCAGAACACCAGAACTCTTGCTCAACCAACACCAGAACTCTTGCACAACACCAGACTTTTGCACAGCACTAGAACTTTGCACAACTGCCTTACCTCCAAACACAGGGGACAAACTTTGCACTATTGCCACTTGCACAACATGACATGACCACTACTAGAATGCACTCTACGCTACACTCAACACTCTACTCTCTACTACCTCTGTAATTACTCTAAACTCACAATGTGAAATACTTTGTTGTCCTAAGTACTTGAATCTGTGTTAGTAATTAGTTTTAGTTCTATGTATGTAGTGTCAGTAAATGTCTTTTCTGTATCACCGCGGGATGGTGAAAACGTAATTTCGATTCCTTTGCATGTCTGCACACGTAAAGAAATTGACAAATAAAGCTGACTTGACTTGATTTTCTTTACCCGCTTCTCCTTTCTGGGTCGCGGGGAGCTGATGCCTATCTGGGCAAAAATATGTTCAGGAGTTCTTATTACTTGATGTTTTTTTCAAGCGCCTCCAAAAAGCAGATCTTCTGAAAGTACAGTGCAATGTCAAGACACGTAACGAAGGTCAAACAAGTTTAGGAGATGCAGCTGTTTCCAGCATGCCCAGTAGTGTCGACCCAATTAAACCCAACCCGGTGGATTCATTAGAAGCAGCTACAGCTCAGGTCCTGTGTCTTATTAGTCCTTATAAAAGAGTCAGGTGCATCTTTACAGTTTTAAACCGAGCTAGTCATGTGACAGGCCTGTACAAAACACTTCTGGTGGTGTACAAAGGAAGAGTGGAAGCTCTCTCATCAAAAATAAATCAGGATTCTGCAGTACTACATCCCTGCTGCAGGTTTTATTAGATTTTTCTTTCCTCTGTTTTTGATGAAACTTGGTGCTTTCTCTGAATTTTTCCTCAGAAATATATTGTTTTTTATACCTTTACTCTTTGATCAATATCTTTGATTTTTTTTTTTCTGTCTCTTTTTTTATTTAAGGTTTTAAAGCCCAGTCAGAAGAGGAATAAGAAGTCAATAAAAATCAGTTTCATCACATTTTCCGCCCAGTGTTATGGCTACATTTGGAGCGGGACCAAAGAGAGTTTTGTTGATTTATTGTGTCCCTTCCAGCCTGAGATCGTATGCTAATGCTGCAATTATTGTCCTTGTCAAACTAAAGTCTTTGTCTTTTCTGTCCAAGGACAGAACTAAAATGTTTTAGAAACAATTGGAAGAATTGCTAAAATTGCTGCTGAAATTGTTAGGATTACCTCACGATAATCTTGACAAATTTTTGATGATCATTTCTTGGACTAGGTGGACATCAGCATCAGGCGGGTTCCCTGCTGTAGACCCCAGAGTAAGCGAGTCTGTGTTTTCTGCCTGTGACGCCTCCAGCAGTTGCTTTTCTGTGGTTGATTCCTCCAAGACGGTCGGTGTGAAGTCAGAGCATGTAGTTTCTTAAGTTACTGCAGATCAGAGTGACTCAGCCAAGCCCTGAAACCCTTCAGGGTCCTTCCTCTAGCTGCACGGTGGGTATGACAGCTTCGTTCTTGGTTTGTACCTCCTTTATTATAACCTACATTGAACACCTTCGTGGACACCCTTTTTTGACACATCAGGTGTCAGGTGATGAGAATTTGACTTGTATTCTTCAGTAAAGCCCTACGTTTTCCACATTAAACAATAGAGACAATAGAATACTGGAGAGAAATTTTCTTGGTTTATTCACCATTTCTTTGTATAAAAGTATTTTTGGAGAACTGTTTTTAAAACCAAACCTTAGCTGCAATAATGAATTTTTGCCACAAACAAGCACCCCCAACAACTTTACAACTGGACAACTTGGTTGAAAGAAAATAAAATCATCAAAACATTTATTTGCTCATGTCATGTAGGGTGGAGAAGGAGGCGAACCCAGAGCGCAGACTCGTCTTTCAAAAAGAAACTAATTTATTAAAATAAAAGATAATCAAAAACAAAGGCTGACGTGGCAGCAAAGCCAAACATAGAAAAATCCAAAACTGAGACACAAGACGAGAGGGACAACCAGACAGCACATGAAGTGACAATGAACCAGCAGTGAGTGGAGGAGATAACCAGGTTTTAAAACAGAGGGAAATTAGGTGAAGTGGGCACAGGTGAGTGATAACAACTAGGATCAGGTGAAGATGGGCGTGGCAGGAAAACAAGAGACTGACTGAGGAGAGGTGAATGATGACAGGAAACAAAGACACGAGGAACAAGAACTGAACTAAGACGAGGCTAACAAAGATAACTGAATAAAATAAACTCAAACTGAAACATGAAGACAATAAAAGCTATAAACTGAATACAAAAACACAAAGAAAACCCAAATCCTGACAGCTCATTCCACAATAAAATCTTAAAAACATCAGCTAAAAAAATACATTTTTACTTTTTGTCACACATTCTGAAGGAATTTATATATTTTTTATTATTATTATTATTTTTAAAAGGCCAAATATGTTTTGCTTAAATGTCAGGCTTGAAATGTCAGTAGGAAATAAAAGTACATTAATACAATTATAGATACTGCACAAGCGTATAAGTCACAGATTGACATATTCTTAATTTTTCACTCTCTTGACAGCAGATCATGTTTTTCTGTTCGTTGACCTGAAGGAAAGATGCTTTACTTGCATTCTCATGTTTTGCGTTTGTGTTTTTACTCAGGAAGATTAATTTGAATACTTTTCTCACTAGAAAGGGAAGGGCTTAGCCAAAGATCTGTGAGTGCCGTGGGCCCCCTAAGTTTGATCAATGAACCCCAGTGAAGCAGAACAGCCCAGCGCTGGTGGCAATGTGCCCAGAAGCAAGGCACCGAGGGCTGGGGGGTTGAGGCATACTTGTAACACTTAAAAGTCTCAAAATAGGGAGACTTTTCAAAGCCTGAGTGGATTCTGAACATAGCTTTCCCACAAAATGCCTGATGTCTACATAGTTCAGAGCAAAGATGTTGTTTTCTCTTGTTTTATTTGAAGGTTTTTGACATTCTTTAAATTTCACTGGCAGATGCATTAAACCAAAACATAAATATGTAAACAAAACTACCAATATTTGATAGGGACAGACACACATTTACATAGACAAACTGAATGAAACAGCAGTCCCATGTTAGCATCATGGTGCAATAGCAACAGCTAATTCGCAGCACATATAAAGATTTATGTCATATGTGGCTTTAATTGCATGTGTCATATATGAAAAGTAAAACATCTTCTAGACTTCACTGTTTTTTCTTTTCCTTGTTTTCTCACAAATAAGCCTGTTTTTTTCTTTTTTTAATTTATACTACTGGTAGCTCAAACAAGTGTAAAGATATATATTTTAACAATTGACTAGAAGCCTTGGTTACAGATTCATAATCAACACAGAGGCTTTGGTTATTGTTTTTGTCCTGCAACATTCATGAAGGTTTGTAGGTGTGGGTTAAACTCCTGCATCTCTTTCTCCTCCTCCTCTTCCTTATTCCCTTATTATACTTATCTCAGAAACTGAAAACGAACCTTCATCCAGACTGCTCACTAAAGAACAAAACAGGAAGAAACAAACAAGAGAGAAAGTTAAAGTGAATGCATCGCATTTGCATTCAGAGTATCTCCGGCTGTTACTCAGTGGGCACGGAGCTGTCTGTTTTTGTTAAAGGCTCAGTAAAACCAAGCTCAACAATACAAATCAAATGGCTCCATTAATCTTGGAGGGCTGAATTACTCCCGATTTATGCTGGGTTTAAATCAATAGTCATTTTTTTTTTTTTTTAGCAGAAATGGTACAAACCACAGACAGAATCAGAAACATGGCCCATTTAATTTTACCCTCTTTCTACCACCACGATGCATGTCAGCACAAGCATCAGTGCAGAGTCAGCGGGCTGTGATGGTGATTGACATCAGAAGGAGTATTTGCACCCAATAGGATGGACAAGCAGAGGCATGCAGACTTTAAAGTGACAAACTCTGAAACTAATTTCCCTTTAAATAACAGACTGGAAGAAGGAGATGGGGAAAAAACGCCTCCATTTTGAAATGTCTGTCTTTTAAGCTGTGTCTGCTGCTGGTGTCTACAAAAATATTAATCACATTCAGAATAAAAAACATGACAGTATGCTTTATATTCAAGAAACCTATTTAAATCATCATGGAGATTGTTAGAAGTTTTTTTTTTAAAACTGGCTTTATATATTTTATTTTGAAGTCACAGTGTCATTTTGTCAAGTTATGTAAATCAGTACAATGCAGAGTGCTGATTTTTAAATCAAAGTGATTCAGGATTCACTTTTCTACTCTGAATCCCAGCTCGATGAGGTTTTGTAAAGAATTGATTTGTCTGTTCTTTGACACGGCACTCTTCGGGTCTCATTCTCTGCTCAGGAAAACTCCCAGTGAGGCATGAAAGTTGTGTTGTAAACAATATTTATTATTGATTTCCTGTGAACTGCTCATGTCTCTGGTGTTGAATGGGAGGAGATTAAAGCATCAAGTGACTTGGGTGTGGTTCAGGTTGTCAGCAGATACACAAGACTCACTGAGATTGTGTTTCCGGTGGAATGGTCTGTTTTCAGCTCAATGTGAACAGCAGGACATAAAATATAATATTTAGGGTTCCAAGCCCGCGGAAGCAAGCGGGCGGCCAATGCAAGGCATGGCCGTTCGCCTGCTCCCAGCGGAGCAGGGAACCCTATTGTTTTTGTAAGGATTTTTCAAAATTTGTTATTATTATT
>NC_051450.1:13815429-13882822 GCF_001649575.2 Kryptolebias marmoratus | reverse complement strand
AGACTATGGTGGATTGGAAAATTTGGGCAAACAAAGGACATGATAATTGTCATCTGTGAATATTTCCAGATTTTTTTGAGCCATTATTGATTTTTAACAAATTTCTGAATATATTTCAGTATGACCAGCACTGCTACGACGAAGGTTAACAATTTCTTCTACAAAAGCTGTTGACTGTGGAGATTTCCTAAAGCGCAAACATTATTCCACATATACACACGGTGATGTGGGAATATTTGGGAAATTTTATAATAATTATATGAATTTTTGCATATTGGCTGGACATCATGAAAATGCCGTTTTCAATTTTTCATAAAGAATGTGCTCGATCCAGTAACATACAAATAAAAGAATATTATTCCACATGTAGGCATGGTCATTCGAGAATATTTTGGTAATTTTTGGAAGAGTTATGGATTTTTCATGAATATTTTTTTGGCTCATTGTGGTATAAAATTACAGTTACCATTTTTTACTGAATCAGCATTGGAACTAGGGACATAAAGATAAATGCATATTATTACAGATGTACACTTGATCACCTGAGAATATTTGGGTAATTTTTTTACTTATTCTTGATTTCTTATTAATTTAATTACTTCACCAAGTGTACGATAAAATTGCATTGAACAATTTTCTTTTGAAAATGCATTTTGTTTAGGGACATGGAGATAAATGCATATTGTCACAGATGTAGACTTGGTCATCTGAGAATATTTTTGTATTTTTCGAATGAATTCTGAATTTCTTATGAATTCATTTCTTTGGCTCTGTGTGGTATCAAATGGCAGTTAGCTTTTCCTTACTAAGCTTTCTTTACAAATTATACCATTGCGTCTTACGGAGCGCCTCTGAGTATGCACCGACCTGGCAAGTTTTGACACGGCCTGCTTGCCGAGAGAGGCGGAGGAGCCACGTCGGCGGGACAACAAGATCGGAGCGCGCAGATAGGGGTGGAGCATGGGGGCTTGGAACCCGTTGATAACTGCTTGCAGTTCTAGTTGTTCTTGTGACTGCTGAATGCTCCTGCTGTGGATCTACTTTTCATTTAGTTTTCTTTTTGCTGCTGGCTTGTATTCTCTCATGCCTTTCCAAAATCCTGGGTAGATGTTTACATGTGTTCAGTAGGAATGGTCCAGATCTTGAAGAAAAACATGTGTAATGCATATTTTCATATAAAGATTTTTTGTTTGTTTGTTTATTTCTCACATGTTACGTATTTAAGATCAGCTCAGCTCTGTCATAAAGAGTTTTACTGGTGGAGATGTGGCCATCTGTTGATGCTGGAAAACTGACTAGTTTTAACCACAGTAGACTTTGGTTGGATTTATCAGAATAATTAAAGGTTAGATGCTGAAAACCAAAAATATTTTTCAAATTACTGGATTTAATAAAAAGGTTATGTCCTTTAAAGCTTTGGGAAAGATTCATGCATGCAGACTCAACAAAGAGCTGCTAATTCTGCTGGGTACACATCTGCTTTTATTTCACAAAAGGCATAATTTTTTTTTTTATTGTTATGAACTAATATTAAAGTTTTGCCAGCCATTACTGACCTCACCAACAGTGTTACACACTTAAAGTAATGTCACAGTACCTGCTCGGTGGAGTGTTTTTGTGTCATTTTGGCTGCCTCCCAAATTTTCGCTTCACATGCTGCATGAATTGGTCCTGTTTGTGGGAAATGGCAGCTTCATGGGGCTTTGATTTGGGTTCTGCACATTTTCAGCTCAGACAACATTAACGTGAGCAGAGGTTTATCAGGGTAGAGAGCTGAGAGCCTCCTTGATGATGATGGATTGTAAAGAAAGAAGGACAGCTCTATGGTTCTCTTTGACCTCAGCTGGAGTCCTCAGGTCTGAAAGAAAGCAAAATAAATATACTATACGTTAACATGGCATTCAAAACAACTAATTTTACCGTCATTACACATCACTGGCATAAACAAACTCAGACCCTTTTACACACTAAAGAGAATCAATCTTCAGCTATAGAGATTCTGCCTGACAAAGAAGTACGTGACATTTCTTAGACACGTACTTCATTGTCTCCAAGTTGCCACCCAGATCGATTGCTTTCAGAGTGACAGAAACATAGAAGTGATTCATTAGCCTAAAGCAGCCGTGCTGATCAATTTGTTTAAAATGAGCTTGATTAATCTGTCGAAGTTACTGTGGTAGAGGTAAATGAAGTCAAACTTTTTGTAAATCAATTTAACATGAAAAATTCAGACAACATACAGACCAAATAATGATCTATCATTGCATGTCAGGCTCAGATGACAAAATTGGTCAAAGCCTGGCTAGAATTAATAATTATTTTCTTGATTAATAAAGATTGAAGGATTACTCTGTTGTCCTTCAAGTCTGAACAACAGCAAATTGAATCCATGTTGAGAAAAAACTCAAAACAAATAAAAGTGGTTTTGATTGCACTCACCTTCAGGGGATCAGAGTCAAATTGTCTTTAGGAGCAGATTTTGGTCAGTTTCTGTGACTATGGATTTTATTAAAGCTGTACTGGTAGATTTCAAACCAACATGTAATATATTTACAACTTGTTTTTTTGTCTAAACCATAGGAGTTGTTGTATATTTGGCCAAAAGAATATACAGACACATGTGAGTCAAAGAGTTCTTGACCTCAAACTCTTCAGAGGCTGAAACGATGAAAAGCTCGGCTCTTTGAAAGGAGTTTTAAAGGATGAAGGAACTAATAAAATAAATTCTTGTGTCAAATGCATCTGTACATCTCTTGGCAGATGTGATGTTTGACCACAGTCTGTGGGATGGAGGCAAGTCTGTTGTGGGAGATCAGGGCGAAAGTGGAGGCTTATATGCAACAAATTTTTAAGTTTGTTAAAAATGCACTGAAAAGGACTGGGGTGAGAGTGAAAGGTCTTATTTTGTTCTCATGAGGAGATTCAGGCACTGAATTTTCCTTTCAGTGGGTGTTTTTAGCTGCTCATTGCACAGAATACTGTAATGATTCACTCTAGAGGGAGAGGTACAGTACTGTGTAAAAAATCTGCAGCTTCCTTATCTTTATATTTTGCTTCCAAAGAGTCAGGCTTTCTTGTGATTTCTTAAAGCTGTCTTCTTGAGCAATAATTCTCTGGGATTTAGAAAGTCTTTCAAAGTTTTTCTTGGAAATTTTGCTGGTTTTGTCTTTAACTTGAGTTTGTGTCAGTCATAGTTCTTGACCATTTTAGGAGATTTTTATTATTATTTTTATTTAATCTACTTACCACTGACCTATGAATGAATCAACAATAAAAATAGGCACCTAATGTAAAGGATGAAATTGAATTGTGTCTACATATAACAGGCAACAGGAAAACAAAAAACAATTTTAAATTGGTTCTTTACAGGATGTTTTGTCACTGCAGCAAAATCAAATAACTATTGCACGTATCTTTAGTTAAAATTTAAAAAAAAACTAAAATAATGTAGTTTGACAGGCATGCAGTTCATCTACTTTTACAGTAAAAAAACAATAACAACAAAAAAAAAAACAAAAAAAAAAAACCCCCCCCCCCCCACACACACACACAGCACTAACTTAGAAAGTCCTTTCTCTCTGGTTTTATTTAAAATCTTCAAATAATTTCCTCCATCAAATAATTTCCTCCATCCCCATACTGTAGTATTTTTTCAATTTGTTTCCCAAAAAGCTACTGGATTGAAAACAACTGAAAAAGCTTAAGTGGAAAAATGTCAAAAGATAAACACTGAAAGACCTTCAGACGAACTGGAGAACTATTGATCATTGACCATTTAAAAGACCACAAGAAAGTCTGGCTCCTTGGAAGAAATGAGGGGTGCTGTGAGACCTTTTCTTAGCACTGTAATCTGTTGTAGAAAGCTCTATTGTTTGGTGATACCTTCCCTGCCAGCACTGACTTCTCATTATGGAGTGATTCAAGGCCCCGGTTCTCCTGAAAGTGGCAAAGTTGAAAAGTGCAATAAAATCCAACAGCGGTGCTTCATCATTCTCGCAGACTATCACTCAAATCCGCTGAAACGCAAGGCAGACACTGCGCCTGACCGGAGCAATAAATTCCCGAAAGCTTGTGTTTCAGCCAGAGTACTATCCTCATTGTAATCCCTCTGCCCTCAGCACTCCATGACTATTTGTTTGGGTTTTGTTCAAAGCATTTTTATGTGTACTTCCTGCACTGACCAACAACAGAGCCAAGATAACCACCAGTTGCATTAAGAAAGCCACAGCGGTGACAGCCGGCCCTCTGATGGTTGACTATAGCGCTTTCAAGCCTGTGTTTTGAGGTTTGATACTTTGTGCTTGGGTATGTTTCTGGCTGCTTAGTGGTGTTTGGGTTTTGTGTTCCCTTTATATAGTTATTTTGAGCCGAATGAGCGGCCCTCCCACAAAGCTTCTCTTAAAGCCTTCTGTTGTAATTAAAGTTAAAGCTTTAATGAAAAAAAAAAAAACATTAGTTCCTCTCAGTCTTTGTCCCGCAGGGCTCTTCTGACATGCAGTGACACCTGTCCTCATGACCAGTGTGAATGCAATATTCAACTTCCTCTCATAAATCCCAGCCTCTGCAGATTGTAATTAACACCTTCAGATTTTAAAAAAAAGATTTTATTTATAGTCCCCAGGGCTCTCCTCTTTTTTAATACATTTTGGCCATCATCCCAGAGTGCTTGCTCACCACCCTGTGTTTGTGATTACTCTGTTGCGAGGAGCTTTTCTGCTAAACTTTATTGTTTCAGCAACAAGAAGCATATCAGCAGAAGTCAGTACAAGCCTCTGTTTGTGTGATATGTGGTATGTCCTACAGCATGTTTATTCAAACGCTTAAAGAAGTTATTGTTCTTTGTTTCCTTTGTAAAAGACGCCTGCAACCAGTCGGGGAAGAGAGATATAAGCGTTGTGATCTCTTCAGCAAACAGGGTATTGTGTTCCAGAGAAGAACAGATGTTGGCACTTAATTCTCTCTATAAGATCTTAATTTGAACCTTGGGATTTTTACCGTATTGATACGTGGATAAAAAGTAATTTGTCCCTTCGCTCATCTGCTCATGCATTATTTAACTTCATGTCTGGACTTGTTTCACTGCACTGATTAGCTCAGATTTAAATACTTTCAGATAAATGCTCATCATTTTACAAGCTGTGGTTGAAACTGAATCTGCTGCAGGTGCTGACTGTCTGCCTCTACCTGTGTTTAGCGTTTTCCTGCAGTCAGCTTTTTTCATATTTATGTGTTTGCTTAATGACAGGTGGTGTTTGAGAAAAATAACGTATGGCGTACAAGAAAAGACAAGTCAGAAAAGCTCTTTTTGCATAGTAGTTTCAAGCTGTTGTATGAATGCAGTTTCTATAAAGGTAGCCTTGTGTTTTACAGCAACCTTAAAACATCTGGTGAAGAAACAATTAATGTACAACCCAATTTTTGGTATTATACTCTGATTTATACCAGATATAAGGAGGCTTGGCTACCCAGGTTAACAAACCTTGTATCTAAATTTTTAAAGTGATTTTGAACGGCCCCAATTCGGAAAAATAGGTCTTAAATCTGACCAGATTAAGGACTGAGACTGAAGATTGTTGCCACCTTAAATCAACTCCAGTCTCAAAGGCTTTTTAGTAGTTCATATTAACACTATTTTACATAGCTGTAAATTTAGCGTTACATGGTTATTATGGAGATCTATGGTTATTTGGAAAACGTAGCACATCTGGTATAGCCTGAGGCATATTATGAGGAATATTATAACCATCTGATGTGAAAGTGTCTGTGGTGTAAAGATTTATAAAGTAATGTCTGCATGAACCACTGAAAGTTGGCACGTGTTTTAGGACGGCAGATATCCACTCTGATCTTGCCTCTGGTCATTTGCTTGTCAGTCCAGTCAAAATTAAACTCAGTTTCTCCAAACTAAACTATCTAAAACAGGTAAAACAGTGATTGTTCTGAATCTTTCCAGTGACTCTTATGTTCAAAGGTCTGAGCTATCTGTTATTTGAAGATGTTTTGCTTTTTATCTTAGGAGCGTTTTTATCGTTATTTCAGATGTATAAATATTCAGTATTATATTTGTGTCTCAAAGGTTTCAACTCACAGAAAAGACGTCCAGTTGTCTTGTTTTTAATCTCTTTGCCATGACGACTGAGAATCAAGTCAAAGCAGCAGTCCACTTCAGTTAAATTAAGTTTTGTCAACTTATCAAATGTCTCAGTTTATCCCCCTCTGCCTCTTTATTTTAGTATCAACCTTGGCTCGTGTTACTCTGTCAGGACTTGTTTAAAAGTGTTTGGTAACAAACTCTGAGATGAACCTGATAAACCTTCTGACTGAGACCGAGACATTGGATTTGTCAGCTCTTTACTGCTTTAGTGTCAAGTATACAAAGTTGTTCAACTGAGATTTAGTTCAAAGGGACTTTTTGTTTTGTTTTTTTTTTAGTTTGTTTGTGTCTAAAAAATATATTGAGCAACTTCAGCAGCTTAAATAAAAAGCAAGCATATGTGTTGGCTAACTGTTCTGTACGTAAATCAGTGGCATTATTAATGTTAGTTAGAGACTAAAATTTGAATAGACAAACACAGTGACCAAACAGCCACAGAATTTATCAGTAAACTGGAAATGTGAGATATTTATCTTAATATATGTTTTTTCTACTTTTGCACAGAATTGTTTTTAGTCAGTGTAAATATATTTTGTGGGAAAACTAATCATATTTAAGTTTTATTTTGTTTTTGTCATTTCTACAACATAATGAACTGCAATGAAAACAAGTTTCACGTTTTCTAGTCAATAAAAAATGAAGAAAAACAAATATTGTAAACAGTGTAAATACATCACTAGAATTATGAAGTGCAACCGATGAATGTATATACCAGTGGTCTCCTATCCTGGTCCTCGAGGGCCACCATCCTACATGTTTGACTTGTTTCTCTGCTGCAACACACCTGATTTGAATCAATGGGTGATTAACAGGCTTTTGCAGAACATGAAGAGGTAATTTAACCACTGAATCAGGTGTGTTGGAGCAGAGAAACAAGTAAAACATGCAGGATAGTGGCCCTTGAGGACCAGGATTGGAGACCACTGGTATATACAGTATTTAAAGGTCTTTGATAAAAAAGTAACTATATCTTTTGAAGAAATAAATGCACATCCTACAGTCATAAACTTCATTAAACCCCAGAGTTAAAAATTTAAAATATTTATGGGTAAAATAATTAGGTGACATACAGCCTTTAAATTTTTGAAAGATGCTTTTCTTTGGAGTAAATTTAATATCTTTTTGTTTTGGGTTGTTTTTGCAACTTGAACAAGTCACTGTGAAATCTTATGGGTTTATTTAAATATAATAAGTAGTTTCTTTGTAATTCCAATTGCTGCCTCAGTGTGTTTCAGGAGTTTAAAAATAGGCAACTTTACAAAGATCTGAGGGGTCTTTTCACTAAAGTTACTTTATATTTAAACAGAGAAAGTTATCTTCTCCTTCTTCCACAAATAAAATGATGTGGGGAATTTGGTTTTTGAGTCTCTGTTTTACGATGTGCAAATTTGCCTTCATTTCTTATCAGAGAAATACTGCCAGAAATAGAGCGACTCGAACAGCATGTCATTCATTACACTAATTTTCTGAGCAGCAGAAGTCTAATTCTTCTTTAATAGTCACATCAGTTTAATCCCTGTTTCCCCTTCCAGGCAGCAATTACGCCATATACACGACTCTCCAGTAATGTCTGGCAGTCAGCAACTCCAAGTCGGATGAGAACAAAGAAAAGGAGAAAAATGCAAAAAAAAAAATAGAAAAGGTGCAGACAGAACTTTTATCCTGCAATTTTTATGACTGTCTCCTTTTCCTTGAATGGTTTTCTGTTGAACTAAATTACAGTCTTCTTGTGAACCAGAGGTGTTGACAGGCGTGAGTCTGGCCAACGGGACTGAGGGTGAAAGTATGCGAGGGCTTTTAGAGGCACTGAAAGAAATGCAGGAGCAAAAGGTTTCCTTTCACAAAAGCTGAGGAGCAGTCTCGCCCCTGAGGAGAAGACTTGTCCTGAAAGGGGGATTTTTGGTGTCCCTCAGGGGTTTGCCCTTATTGCCCTCCTAAATCTGTTACAATAGACTCTGACTTCCCCCTGGATAATAGGATACTCTGCCATCCCTGTGCCACAGAAGAAGTGCTCTCAAGAGAAATGCAGGTGCACGTGATCCTGTAAAGAAGTGACTCATGGTGACCACCGGGATTCTGGGAAAAGAGCAGCCAATTATTCACGGCTGCGTTTTCCAGCTTTTCACTGTATGTAGATGGGGTGACAAGGATCCTGTAAAGAATAAAACTGATGTTTATGTGTGACTGGAAGAGCATGTAGGGATGCTTTAGTGTATATTAGGGCTGTTTACAGGAAGAGGCCTGTGTTGTTTGTCTGCATGGATGTGACTAATGGCCATTAGGGATAGAGGGACTGTCAGGAAGCATTAGAGGTACGCTAAAAATGAAAGGAGTGAGTAGTTGATCAAAAAAAGCTGCTGCAGAGACGAAACAACAAAACCGACTTGATGCATACAAGAAGAAAGCTTATTCTGTTGTGCTTTTATTAACTTTGATACAACATTTACCAAAACGCTTGACCCAGAATACCTTTATAATTAGATTTATAAGATTAAACTCTTGAAACAAAAAGCAAATTTTGTGCACCAAGCATTGTGTTATGATACTATACGCGTGATGCTGAGTAAAATGTGATTTTTTTTTTTTGCATTTATTCTTTTGAGCCCTTGCAGTAGTTTTTGCCACAGAATTACCTAGACTTTTAATACAACACTAACTGAGTGTGAAGATACAAAATCAGAGATTTCTTTAAATTTATTCCGTGTTTTAACATTGGTAATAGTATTATTAGTGGATCGAAAAGTCTAGGCTTCTAATTTAAATTATGGATTTGAAGATTAACTGATGCACACATGCACGATGTGACTGGATCGATAGAGCAGCCGTTCAGCAATGCAGTTTTGGGAATAAATCTACAGGCATTGGTTTATTACAACTTAGTCTTGTTAAAATTGGATACATTTAATTGTTAGATGAATAATCTGCATGCAAGTTTGTTTTTCTTGCTGTATCATTTTCTCATTAGTCTTAATATAGCCATTTATTCTCTTTGTTGTATTGTATTGCATTGAACCTCATTGTGTTGAATTAAAACTCATTTTGGATTGTATCGTATTGTGACTGAAGGCTGAGTTGTATTGGTTCTTGCTGCTCGTGTATCTTCAATGAATCAGACCATTGGCAGTGGATCAGATATATATTACATCGGCCACAGACCAGAGATTCACAACCATAATTCAAAATAATATTTTCTTCATAAAAGCTTAACGAGTCCAAAAGCATCCTAACTATAGCAAAGCCAAGTAAAGTTCAAGTTTTTTTTTTTAAGTCTGAAGCAGAGGTCTTTAAATTTTTGATAAATGGCTGTAATTTTTCATGTCAGTACGGTTGTTAAAATTCAGGAGTGTGAGTCCAAAACCACAGCAGAAAATCAGAATCAGTTTCTGATCTTTAACACAAGTCTGAAGGGGATTTTTAATTATTCTCCAAAAAGTAGTTAATGCAAATTACAACACCGTCATCTCAGCCATATTTCATACTCTCCAGTCTGCTCTGATAAATTCTTCCACTGCACATCATCACCCACTTCTACAAGCAGCTTCATCTCCTATTTTGCTCCTAATGAAGTGCATCTGTCAGCCCCCTCTTTGGGTGAATTAGCATCTCCACTGGCTCTCATTGCCTCACTCCGCCCCTTTAGAGAACCAGCAGTCGGGTTGGGGGGAAGGAAGAGAACAGCATGAAGAACTGTAAGTGTGACAGAAACTAGACAGGAGGGAAGGAACAGAAAACGCTCCCTGCTTGTTAAACCCTGCGACCTCTGTCTTATAAAAGAGATGTGTCGCAGAGTAACAGCAGCGGGATCGGCAGTGCTCTCTGTCCTTGAGCCAAAACTATTTGCATAGGAGCAACAATATGCAAGCACTTTGTAAACTTAGGATGAGAGCTATTAAAATTAAGTTTATTACTAATTTTATCTAAGCACTTAATCCTATTAGGGTCACAGGGGTGGAGCAGAAACTTATCCAAACAAGAATTCAGTCCATCACTAATAGATAAACAGACCTATAATGCAAATTGTGCTACATTTAACATCTGGAAACGAGTAATTAAAGAAGGAAATAAGTTTTAATGTTCATCAAATGTATTCATTTCAGCAGGGGCAACAGTAAATACAAAATAATGTGATATGTCACCTTTATTTTTGGAAACTTTGCCAGTTGTGTAGCTGTTTTTTGTTTTTTGTTTTTTTTTTTACTAAAAGGTAACATTAATTTTCTGTGTGTGGAGGTAGCCTATATTATTTTAAATTTGTTCTTATAAAACATTTGCAAAAACAGATTTTAACATCAACCTAACTGATGTCTACAGTTCTTGGCTCAGTTTCTCCCCACTTTGCCTAATTGCTACACATCTTGGCATATAACCATAAACATATGGCCCTGTATGCGTGTGGATATTTTGTGCCTGCACAAGAAAGCGGCCCACACGGGCTGTCAAAAACATCAGCGAACGCCAGCAGAATCAGAGAACACCTCTTCTGTTTAAGCTTGAATTAGATTTTTCACCTTAATGTGATGTCAGGTTTACGTACATGTGATTCATACCAGCGGGTTAATTCTTATCTTTATACTTTATGCTGTAATTAAATGAGCGTTCACATTAACACATTAGCATTTCTGTCACCAGGATGTTATCTCAGACCCTTCATAAACCTGAATGACCTTGTCTGTGGCCCGCTGGTCTGTGCAACAGCTGCTGAGTCATCGCGCCCGTTTGTTTCAGGCAGAAAGAAATTTCTCCTTAGCTGTTTGAGAATGGTTTGCAGAGAAGTGTGTTTCTGAGGAGGAAGCACAAAATTAATGGTCTGAACTGTCCTTGGCCTTGTGATTTAAACTGCCTCAGTGTGGGGAAATTTATGCAATTGTTTTAGGTGCACACCTGACACTTTGTAACACAGCAGCAGATTATTCATTTCATTTTGGCACAAAAGTTAAGATACTTCAGATAATGTCATGCCGTATTATTGCGCCATTGAGAGCATATTTGTGGCCACATTTTACACATTTATTTACCTAAATTTACAGCCCTACAGCAATCAGATATTTTGAATTGAGGTTCTGTTGGAAAAATATGAGCAAAAAATATCTTACCTGTTGTAGATAGCTCATTAAATAACCTCATTTTGGAGAAAATTAGTTTAATTCTGATGGAATTATAGGTCAAAGGGTAGTCAGTCATGATCAAAGTGGATTACTGCCTTTCTACAAATTCTCACTTCAAAAGATCTAAACTGTCACTTTAAGGTGGCTTGCCCTTTTTTGTGATGTTTTTTTTTTTATAAATGTACTCTATAGTCAGACTTTCCCTTCTGTTTCCTCAGGGGTCCTTTACTCCTATGTGCAGAGGCAAGCTGGGGATGCGAGCGCTGCAGTGGAGGTGAAGCTGTTCAGTCACCGCTGGAGGAGATGGCTTCCCCCAAAACCTCAAAACATGGACAACAACCGGGCCAGCCAGGAGCAAGATCAGGACACTGAACCAGAGGAACCCGAAGGTTTTCCGGGTCTTCTGTCTTCAGAAGATACCGACAACAGTTCCCAGATAGAGGTAACGCTGAGAAGGGTGTCATGTGGTGGAAGAGACAAATGCTGGTGGTGCAATGAATTCTCACAGTTTGAGTTGCTAAATATTCCTTAAATCATTGGTTTCCAAAGCTGGGGTCAGGAAACGTCAAGAGTCATCATGAGATAATCCTTAGTAATAAAAAGATGGAAAATATTATTCATAATTGCATTTTTTGGCCATATTTGAGAGTCAATGTCATAATGCCCTTGTTTATTATAATTAAAGATGCTGATATGATTCAGCCAGGGATATTTGGGGTCACAAGTTACTTCCACCATTATTTTGTGGTTCACTGGCTAAAAGGTTTGGGAACTATTGCTTTAAATACTCTAAAAATCTTAAAGAAAGAAGTCCAGTTGCCTTCAGTTCAATTTGCTACGGTCACTATGTCCTGAATAATTGAAAGGTTTTTTGTTCTTTTTTACTTGCTTTTAATTTAAGGTCCATCTGCATGATGCATTATTGTCTCTAATATTTTTCTCACAAATTAAAATACTCCTAAGCTTAGGATTGGGTCAAAATAATTCAGAAAGTTAAAAAAAAATGAACTCTCAGGAGTTGGTCTAGTTTTTGGCATAAAATCAGAGGCGGCAACCATGAAATATGTCTAATGTGTATGGTCAATTTAGATTTACATTCCAATAAAACATTTACCTATTCAATTTATCATTTTTTTGCTAAGGCATGTTTTTAAAGTATACATACATTAATCTATTCTTTTAATTAAAAAAAAGAAAAGAAAACATTAAAAATTTGCACCAGGTTATAAAAGCTTCTCTAATGTAGAATTTGTAGTGATCCTTCCTTAATGTCATTATAAATAATTTAGAAAAAGAAAATGTTGTATTGTATTAGTTTTGCTCTATTATAAACCACCCTTGTCAGTAAAAATTATCTAAATAAAATCTTTGTCTGAGCCATACTGAAATATCCTGTGTGGTCACATCCTTGAAGCAAAATATGAATCTTTTTAGAAGAGCTGCTGTTTAGTAATGAATAAGGATATCAGTTAATATAAAATAAATCTCAGCCCTCAGGTGTTCATCTACCTTCTGCGTGGGAATGGATCACCTTAAATTTGACCTCAGAGAATCTAAAGCAGGAAATTAACCCAGACTCCAACAATGAGAGCGGATTGGTGGACCTGCCGGAGATTAAAAGCCGCGTTTGACCCGTGTTTGAGTCTGTGGGAATGAAAGGCATCGGCTAGTCTCTTTGTTGTGGCGTCTCGTCTGCTGCTCCGCACCGAGGAGTTTAGTCGTAATGACGGTGGCCGCCCGGGTTTAGACAGCTCGTTAAGTTTCCCCGTGGCTTCTAATCATCTCAGGTTCACGGCTTCACGTCTTGCAGAGAAGAAGGTGGGAGCTTTGATCGTCAGCTGTAAACATTCACCCACACACACACAGGCCACTTTAAACTGCATGAACTGAAATATTTCAGTGAGCTGAAGTGAACGACTTCAAGGATCAACTTTTCCATTCTAAAAAAACTGTAACTGAGAAGGCAATAATAGAGAACAAAGACAATAATAGGGAACAAAATGTGTTCTACTGGAGGAAACATCTGCACTTGGATGTGTGTATAAAACTGTATATATCAATGTTTAAAGGTCAACTAAATCCACACGCTGTTGCTCTGCTGCCACTTAGGAGAATATATCAAATTAAACTTAGATGGAAGTTACTTCACTTTATACTCGTGTTGTTGTTGGTGCTTTACCTTCACTGCTTAGAACAAATAATTTATTTGTAGATGAAAATGCTTAGGATGTGTGTAAATGGGGTGACCTGCAGCAGAATCTGGGTGTCCCTTGAAGAGACAACAAGCAGCATGAAGAAGTAGGAAAAAAAGGTGGCCTGAGCTGCAAAAATCTGTATGCTGTATTGTATGTTTTGGAGTTTGTTTTCAAAAGTTTTGTTTCCTGGTTTTCTTTTTATTTGCAGTTGTTGCCTGTTTGCATGATTGTAGTTTGAAAGTTGATAAAAATATGCCAGCCAATTAGTAGAACATGTAAGAAATATGAACAGAATATTCAGCAAACATACAAGCAAAACATGAAACAAATGTCTATCCATGGTTAGCAGCTGAGCCACTGTGTATCTTCATTCTTTATTCACTTTGTTGTGATCAATTTAGTTGTGGTTTAAGGCTTTCTTGTAAAATCGGACTTTCAGCAAATTAGGATTCAACCTGTTCATGGTGCCAACAATGGAGGGATCAACATTCTTTCGGCTTGTTACGGGACTACAGCCTCTGTGCTGAATAAACTCACATAATGAGGGCCTGGATTTATGCAGAAGGACACAAACACCCAAAAATAAATCAACCTGGACAAAAACAGATTGTTTTTTATGTTACTTTAGGTTCCTTTAAAAACACCAGAAACACACTTATAGTGATACATTGTGTATCACAGATTCTGAATGTAAAAAAATAAAAAAATAACAATCCTATACAATGTTTATGTATCACAGGTCCACCCTAAGCATCTGTGGTAATAACATAATACAGCAAATAAATGTTATACATGTGTTTGGGTGACTTGGAGCATCAAAAAACAAATGTTCTTTCAGAATGCTTTAAAAATGTTGGATTCCACATTTTGTCTGCAGAATAAATGAGTTCAGGCACATTGGATCGACAGCTGTCATCAGTAAATCCTAGCCTCATTAATTTTATGGCTGTTTTGGCACAGATGAGTAGATCTGTGAGGATAAAAAAAAATCCAAAAAGCTTAAAATTGTTCCTTTGTCACTAGGATGTAGAAGTGAACATGCCATGGTAGAGTACTCAGCAACTCACTGGATGTTTAAATTTATTTGTTGTTTAGATAAAAACGTGACATCTTTGCTCCCAAGCCACTCTAAACAGCTGCTCAGGCTGAAGAAAACCTTGAAAGCTCCTGTCTGAATACAAAGCAGATATAAAAATGAAACCCAGACTTCCAGCCAGATAGATTTCAGTAACTCTGGGTGATAAATCTTCCTCGGTGGACCTTTACAGTCTGTGCAGCATTACACACTCAATTCAGCCAGACAAAGTAACAGATTTACAGACAAACATTAGAGGATGTTGTCACGAGAGGCTCAGTGTTACTGACTGAAGCTGTCTTACCTTCACAATGAAAAAAATAAAATAAAATTCAGCCAATCCAAATAGATTATACGCACTACAACTTTTTTTCATATCCAAATTGCAGCTCCCCTAGTAAAAGAGACAAAAAAGTTTATCTTGTTCATGTTCATATACACACTAAAACTGAACTACAGTCCATCAACATGTTCAGGTTGACAATAAAAGCACTCAGTGCCACCATGTTGGATGTTTGGGTCGGTGTATCAAGCTGTGTTTCATATTTAAAACCTGCATTAATCTGTTTTTTTCTGTGTCTCAGTTTAAGAGATTCCTGCAGGATGTTTGGGAAGAAATGTTTTGTCAGTGAGTTACAGTATGTCTCTAATGTTATACAGTCTCGTGGTTGGAAAACTCTCTTTGCATTAACCTGTTTCTGTTTAAACTTCCACCTTTTCTGCTGCAGATTTTGCGTTGGGCTTTAGAGTATGGTAGTTAATTTAATATCAGCTCTACAACTACAGAGAAGAGTATGTCTAAATTATACATAAAGTGCCTGGATTCACCTCAGACTTCGTACTGAATTTATTTTCACCGCCTATCATCGTTTATTCAGCTGAAAACTTGAAGAGTTAATCATCTTTGCTGGAATGTTTTATTTGTTGCCAGTATTGAATCTGTTGGACTCAGCAGATGTCTTCAGCTTTTCACGTGTCTCAAAGCGAAGCGGAGATTGTCAAGAAGCGAGAGGAGTTTAAAGAGGTTAAATTAGTTGTTGGAAATATTTCACAAAACCGTAAATCCTTCCTAAAATGTAGTCATTACCTGTAGGGTCTGTTTGAGTTCTGCCCTTTTCGTTGAGTTTCTGTTTAGAGCACTGTAACATCTCAGATAAATTGACTAAAATGAATGTGCAATTTGCAGCATATAAAAGACAATTTCTTATTTTGCCTTGGAAAAAACAACACAAAGGGAAAAAAACAGTTATACAATGTACTGCCCTAGCAATGCCTTTTAACTATGTCCTAGTTTTCAGTGGTTTATGCTTCTTTAACATTTCTCTTCTGGTTTTTCTTTAAAACTATTTGTAAAATGGATGAGGAGATTAATTATGAGCAGTTAATTTTTGCCTTTTATGCTGTTGTTTGGACAAAACAAGACATTACTGTACATTTGACTTTCTTTTTTATTTTTACAATTTTATTGTGATCAGGAGAGTGAAATAGTCATTTGTTGCTGGCATATACTGATAAAGAACCATTAAATTCTTCTGGACCCGTATTAATTTTTCACCACCAGTCCCATAAAGTTGCTACAAGGAGTCAGAGCCCACGAAGAAATAATAGATGACAGGCATTATCAGCTGAAGATGAGCTGCACACATGAGCGATGGCGACATCTTAATGCATTTTTCATGGTTTAGTGCAACGTCAGCGTGCAAAGTGGTGTTTTAGGGAGAAGGAGCCTCTCAATACCAAAATACTGTTTCATTTATTCAAAGATCTTTTCGCTGAAACATGATTGCAGCTGAGGGATTAGAGGTTTTAGTCTTTTGAGTCTTTTCTTGTATTACACAAAAGAAAACAAGGAAATCCCTGCACCAACTAACTTAAAACAGTTTTAAGAAGCTTTATAAACATAGTTTGAGAGGCTCCTGGCAAAATCTCAATATGAGTAAAGCTTTAAATCTTCTTATTTAAGGTCTCTTTTCTGTAGTAGAACCACTCAGAAGGGAAAATACTGTAAATTGGCACAGCATTCAGGTCTCAGTATGATGTAATATTGATGCTGTTGGCAGCTTGAGTAAAAACTACAGAGGGAGGGAATCCTTTCTTGCGCACAAGTTTTTAACAGCAGCGTTTCAGTGCAGGATCTTTACCTCTACAGTCAGCCATCCCCGTTGAGTTGTGTGTGGAAACAGAAATGCAGCTGGCATACTTTTACAAGACAAGATGTGCTCAAAATGTGGCTGAAAGCGCACACACAATACACTGTACATGAAACATATGTAACAATTTAAATCCAACTTTTCTGGTAATTTAGTAACACTTAAAACAATGTTTTGAAAAAATCCACCAAAATCAGTTTATCATGTTTTAAAGCTTTAAATGTGCAGCATGAAGATCCGTTTCTTCCCTTTAACCTATAATAATTAATGTGAATAATAATACTTTGTTGGGATATATGTGATGTAAATATTACAAATATGCCTTCGTTTTTCAGCAATAATTAATTTAAAACGCAAGTTTTTTTATTGTGTTCAAAACATTCTGCTTAGCCACACTTTGTCCTCAGAAGTGTGAATGAAATAACACGAGCATCACCATCTGTCTTTATATGCAAAACAAGGTGGCTTCTCATCCTTTGCCATCAATTAAAACAGGTTTTTTGATATATAGATTTAGTAAAATGTCACCAACCTTTATGATAAGATTTTTCAGTTTTTTTGCATAATGTAAACTGTAAATACCTCACCATTTTACAATAATGCCCATTAATTAAAAGGTATATGAGTTTTAATTACAGGTACACTAATTTGTATTTTGTCAGATAAAACTTGCCCTCCATGTGTGTCAGCTTTTCCTTCTGTTCTGAGAGCTGTGATGAAAGGCTTCTGGCAATACTAGTTTAGCTCTTCAAATAAATCAGTTGTAACACCACCAACATGATTGAACTCCCATATTTCTGCTACTTATCAGCTGCACAAAGACGTCCCCTAATGTGAAACAATAGACCTCTTTGTCTGATATTCAAGGCTGGAATTTGAAGCGAGGTATTAGATTATAAATCTCAGAGAAAAAGAAAATATTATTCCTTGAAGCAAAGTGAACCGAAAACAGAAGGATTGGCCTTTTGAGAACCAAAGTGAAGTAGCTCTGACCGTTACCACCCATATATCAAAGTAACCACAGAGCTGTGTGAGTTCCTATTAGACAGATCACAGTCAGAAGAAGTGAAACCCCTTCCCATCTCATCGTTCAGCACATTAACTTTAATAGTGTTTTAGATAACAGACATAGCTGTAATGTATCATTAGACTCAGAGGGAAAGAGATAACACAAGCAGTCTTCCTAATTCTGCACAGGAAACAATAAATGTCCACAAGCTCCTGCTTTGTGGTTTACAAAAGTCCATAAATGTTCCTGTTATAAATGGTCGACCTGACTTTGCAGTCTGGTTCAGGCTTTTGAAGAGTAGGGGAAGTTAATTGGCTTTCTCTCCTTTGCTTAGCAGACATTAAACTAATACACGTGCTGATTGAGCTTAAACGAAAAGAGTTGAATGGAAGGGCGGAGAAAATACAAACTGCATAAAGACTGCATTGCCTTATAGTCTAATTAGTAAAGATAATTTGTTCCAGAGCAGAATTTGAAAGACTGCATCCACTTTCTGCTGTTTATCTTTTTATTCATCCCATCATGTGAACTCTCAGCCAACACCTTCTTTTGTCGTTCTTTAGGAGGACACAGATCACAACTACTATACATCAAAAACATACGGCCCCTCGGATCCTATGAGCAAAGACTTGTGGGTAAATATTGAGCAGATGGAGAAGGACAAAGTGAAGATCCATGGGATTCTGTCCAACACACACAGACAGGCAGCGGTAAGTCAACAACAACATGAGGGGAGACTTGGTTGATGCTGAATGCTAAATTGGACAGCTTGAACTCTCAGTTTGGATTTAATTGGTTTTGGAAAATTACAGACAAAAAGATTAATGATATAAATACAGGAAATTATCACAATTTTATTGCATTCAGCTACTAAATACATAAAAAACCTCCAAATCTCTTGCTATTTTGGTAAACCTTTACATTGCTGTGATTTTTGTATTACACTGATAATCTGGCAGAAGTCTCATGACACTCTTGCAGGCAGTGCTACAGCTACCTGTTCCAGCTGCTGCTTGTTGTGCTCGCAGATAACCAGAGAATTGTATATAAATATCTATAATATAAATTTAATTTAAAACTTACAAGCAGTGTAGAGATTTATGAAGCAGCGTTTGCATGAACTGCTATAAAATCTTTGAGTTTAAAAACTTAATCAGTCCTGTCAGAATTAAACTGTTTCCCAAAACAGGTTTTTCAAAGAGCTATCGACAACAGGTACGATATTATTTGTTCATTACCTTTTCACAGAACCCCTCCTTCAAAAGATCTAAACTACTACTTTAAAGAAACTTTATAGTTATCCTGTTTTTCATAATGTTCTTCCCAGACAAATGCAAAGTTTATGAGAGAAAAGTTTTTATAAAGCACATTTAAAATGATAAGAGTTGACCAAAGTGTTTTACAAATAGGTCAGACTGCAAGATAATGAAACATAAAATAAAATCCAGTGTAAGAAAAGAATGAAAATAAATATATTAATCTGTAACTAGTAATGACTGGCTGGTTGAAAAGAAGCCCCTGTCACTGAGGCTGTTTCCTCCTCATCAGTGTAGTTGTTTAATCCATATTCTAACCCTAGCTTGCATATTAGAAATACTTGCTGTGGAGAGCCTTTCTAAAATCTATTTATTTGTTGCTTGAGGAGATCCTGCTTCTATAAATAAAACTGTAAGGACCAAAAGACTGCAGAGCTTTCCTTTCTCTGTGCGTTATCTAATTACAAGGTTAGAAATCCATATATTCCTCGTGCAGATTTAAAATCTCTGCAGTAACGTTTAAAGCTCCCCTCTCTCCATGTCAGTGCAGGCAGGTGACCCATGTGAGCTGCATACTGATGAAGTCACACAAGGCAGCAGCAGCGGACCAGAGAAACAAAGCATCACAGCAGAAAAAAAAGTACCTTGAGTTAACAATAGCTGGTGAGGAGACAGAAAAGAATCCCACATTGTTCATTCTGCTCCTCCACCTTCGGTTCAGTAATGATGGATTCCATCTCAGCTTCAGAAAGGCCTGGCTAAAAGGCAGTAAAGGAACAATTTGGGACGTTTCTCTGACTTTGGCTCAGTTTAAAAAATCATTAGGTGAATTTCCCAATTTACTGGTCAGCCAAGCGATTGTGGAGTCAAAAAGGACACGTAGGAAGTCTCGGCTAAGTAACTGAGAGGAGAAAAGCATCTGTGCTGAAATGATCCGTGGCATGGTGTCAGAGGACCAATAATTTAAAGAAATAGTTTACTGTGGTGGTCGTTAAAGTATTGAGACAAACCTTAAAAGTCAAGAGTGCTCTCTCCCTTCCAGCTCCACTGCCTGCCGTGACTCTGGCCGCGATACAGAAAGAGAAAATTGGCTGATAGGGTCACAAAACAAAAGCCAGCAAAGAGGTCAACTTCATCACAGGGTTGCAGAAAAGTTAAGCACTAGATTGGCTGCACGGTGGAGCCAATCTAGTGGACTGCAAGACTGCACAGCTTCAGGGTGGTTTACCACAGGATTACTGGTGCAGGACCACATAGATGCAATTTCTACTGTGAACTGTCAATCTCCATACCATCCTCTGGCTGTGACTGTGGCATATTCAGTGTACAGATACCATCATGAATGCATAAACTTTGGAAAATGTCTTTAAATATGCATGTGGGACTGCCCAGTTCTGCCAGAGAAAGGAGAGAAAATAAAGTTGTGAATGAAATGCAGGAACATGGTTAAACATAATTCATTTAAAGTGATATTTAAGATCATTTGATGTGAAGTTCTAAAAAGTTACAAACAATTAATATCTTACCTGTTGTAGATGGCTCAATGAAAAGCCTCAGTTTGAAGAAAGAGAGTGGACTGATGAGCTAACGGCTAGTCCAAGCAAGGTCTAAACCAGAGTGTATTGCTGCTGTCTTAAAACAATCTGAATCCACCAAATTAGATGACTAAGTCATTTTTAATATTTGAAAGCACAATTAGCAGCAGCAGCTAGCTGTAACACTGTTGATGCTGCCTGGGGCACTTCCTGCAGGAATAACTGTGTAATGTGATATTGATGGCACTGTAAAGGTTTTGAAAAATAGTGTTTACAATATTCTGTACTGCTCCATCCTATGTTAGCATTTTGTAAAAACCAAGACAAATTCTTTTTAAGTGTAACAGTGAAATAAACACATTCTGATTTTGACTTAAACAATGTTAGACATTTTAAATTTAACGTGTATATTTATCATTACTACAGAATATTGAAGTTTGTAAAAAAAAAAAAAACTCAGACTAGAAAAAAACTGATATTGATCAAATTACTCAAATTACTGGTGATCGTTAAACTTAGCAGCAGAGCTGTATATTTGATAGAGCAGAGCTGCTGTCATCTATCATACATCCAGCAATTGCATTTAAGATTTAACATTCTGTTTAATGTTTAGTTCATTTTGAGGTGTTTCGCTCATTTGTGAGTCCTTAGCCAAATGAGCAGAAGTGATGCAAGCAGGAAGGAATTAGCAGTGAGCTACTTTTACTGTTTTGGCTGGCTGCAGACTACAGCTGCATGTTAATCTGAAATCCCGTTGGATTGTCATGTTTTTCTGTTAAATATAAATAGTATGTACTGCAGAGAGTGGATCTGTGTTAAATAATTTGGATTACATAGGACTGAATTTGACAAATTTCAAAAAAAGGAAATTTTGACTTTTATTGCCCCATATTAATTAAAAAATAAAATATCTTTGTGAGTTTGTTTGATTACTGTTTTGTCAGGTGGAAACTTTATTACCTAGACATCTATAGGAGTTCCAGAATAGGTTATTGCTCAGCACCTCATTAGTAAACACAATGTTGTGTTCATTTCAGTGGGAAAACAGTTTTCTCCATGCTTTGAGAAACATTTTGCAAAGGTCATAATTTGTATTCCGCACTTAGTGTTTTCACCTCGGTGTGCAGCAACATGCCATCCACCTTTTGTATTTACGTTTCACATTTTGCCTCTGATCTTAATCTTCTGGAGGTTTTAAAGATAAAGAGTCTCTTCTTGGATTTTTCAGTTCCCTCCATCCTCCTGACTCGGGCCATCTGTCTGTTTTTCCCCTCACAGAGAGTTAATCTGTCCTTCGATTTCCCGTTTTATGGGGATCTCCTGCGTGAAATCACCGTGGCGACTGGCGGTAAGTTGGAATTTGCTCTTTCAATAGGAGTTATTAGTGTTATTGTTGGACCAAGTGCATATGCATGGAATATTAGAGCGTACACTGAGACTTTTTATTGCTGTGGGGATTAAGGGGGAATGTGGTAAGGTGGATAAAATGAAGGAGATCTTAGTTGTGTATGAAACAGTTTCTGAGCACATATGTGTCTGTATCTTAATGTGTTTTCCTACCTGCAAGCCTGACCACTGTGCTGAGGCTTCATCCTTGAATTTTGAAAAAGATGAAAGCTTTGAGTTATTTTTTCAGATCGTGTCTTTAGAGAAACTAAATCAGAGAAATTCAGGGCCAAAAACTCTCTTCTGGCATAAACGACGCTACAAAACCACTAACAGCACCCAGAAGTCCAAGCATTCTGTCTGATAATAAACCGTTTAAATCTCCCACCTCTGTGGGATAATTTGCAGGACAGAGGCATAAAAAAACAGAAACCACACCCAACAATCAGCACCAGGCTCGTCACGCCAGACTTAACTTGGAGGAGAAACCAGACCCGTGGTTTTGGACTGGAAACAGGAATCGCTTGGCCAAGCTGCACCCTGATAGATTTGGATAAGAAGGTGGGGGTATCAGACGATGTGTGGGCGAGGAACGTGACACAGCAGTTGTGTTCACCACAGTGTGCAAAGTCATTTTCCACTTGAGCCTTGACAGAGAAACCACAAACACCCCGAGCAGCCATTATCACATCAAAGACAAAACCCCTGCTTCTACCCAACTATTCCAGAGATGTTGTGCTGCACTTAGCTGCCTCTGAAAAAAAAAAAAAAAAAAACGTAGAAATAATTTGTTTTGTCTCCTATCATCTTCATCATCGCTGTCATGTTTCCAACTTGATCCTTAATCACAAGGAGCTGGGTTTTTTTTTTTCAAATAATGGCGAGGAGGATGGGTGCAGACACCAGTAGCGTGGTGGAGATAACAAGAATTTGCATTCCTCAAGACAAAGATGGAGAGACGACACTGAGGAGGAGGAGGAGGAGGAGGAAGCTATCTTTCTCTCACAGGCCTCAGGGGCTTTGTCTCCAAGACGCCTTTCTCATATCCCTCCATCAGTCAGCTCATCCTTCTCTCACCACTCCACCATCTTTTCTCCATGACGTCATTCTCATCAGCAAGTCTGTTTTTACTTTGAGCAAAAAAAAATGCTTTCCTTGCTTCTATAAAATTGAAGAAAAGGATCATTTCTCAACGAAGTCTTAAAAAAAATGCACTGGAGACACATATCTTCTGTTTTATTTCCACAATCTGCCACTTTCTAAACTGTAAAGCAGCCAATCCTCCAACACAATAACAGGCTGAGCCAGAACGTTGGGTTGGCATGCAGCCTTTTCAAATTTTTTTAAGTTAATAGTTCACTTTTTATGGTTACATGCTATAAATCAACATTTATTACAGTGCAGCAAGTTTTTGCTCTGAAAGTTAAATGTGTCACTTGGTTAGGAAAGTTTTAGTTTGGTAAAAGGTGCAGAATACCTGCTCTTGTGTTACGCAGCAGTCAGTGTAATACTCCTCCCGAACAGCAGTAGTAGCTACTGAGAAAATTAAACTGGGATTTGAGTAGAAGAAGTTGTACTCCAAGTACATTCATTTTTGATACTTTTATAACATTTCATGTAATCATAGCTTTTTAGGTTTTGCTTACTTGCTTTGATGCCTGTAAAAACACACCTGAGTGCTAATAGGCTCCACTCCCACAGCGTACTACTGGTTATAAGATTCAGGAAATGTATAATCGACCAAAGTGACACCAAAAGTCCCACAAGACAAGTACTGTAGCATCAGTTTTGGCACGTGTCAGTATTTGCAAGAACAAGAACTGCAAATAAAGTTGAGCTGCAGTCAGCAGTGTTTAAATTGAAGTGGAAATACATTTTGTTTGGATCACCGAGAATGATTCACCATCAGCCGCTTTCCAAACTCTCTGCCGTTCATTTCATTATTTTAAACTAATGTTTTAAGTTCTGTGATGTTAGGGCATAACAAAGTGGCTACACTCTGACTCTGTATTGTTTTGTTACAGTCTGCATTAAAAATAAAAAGGAGACATTTAATTTAGATTAAAAAAACAAAACACAACTTTGTCATTAAGAGCCAGAAGACCAAATAAAACGTGTGTGTGCGCATTTAGATCCTGCCCTGGCTCCTCTCGCCTCAAAATATCTTGTAAATTAAACACAGCTCAGCTCGCAAGAACAAAAAGCTTGTCTAAACACGCTGTCTAATAAAATAAAGCTTTGGTCTGGTGGTTTTGATCATTTCCACTTGTGTGTTTTTTGGACATAAGCAGGCCCTTTTTTAAAGGCTGAATGCATAAACTTAGTTATTCAGAGAATAAAATAGTCCCACTCTGTCCCACCCTCAGATTTCTCTCTATTATTGATGTGTCTTCTCTCTTCCCTATCTGTTTTCCCAGTGGTACCTCTCCTCTTCTGTCTGCTCTCCTTCTGCTTTAAGTGACAACTATAATGAATGAATAGACTTTCTATTGAGCGCCCTGCAGCTTTCACCTTTTTAGTGTATTGAAAGGGTGTCTGATTTTCTTTAGACTGTCTATTAAGTTGTTTTCAGGCGGTTTCTGGTGGAAAGAAGAGACAGTTCCACAAATAAAAGCCTTTCACTCTGGGCTTTTATGTTTCAAAACAGGTGTGAGTTTTGTTAAAGGGGTTTTTTTGGTTTTGTTTTAAAGTTTGCAGACATTAAAAATGAAGCAAGACAAAAGCAGAGACATGACAGCATGGTTCAGTTGAATGTTGGATAAATATGACATGAGACGTGTCTCGACTGATGGAAAATCTACAGCTTAACCATTACATTTATGCTTGCCTTCATTTAGACTGCTAGCTGCAACAGTTTACATTTTTTACACTCATTTACCATGACATAACATATCCTAAATGCTTCTGTCTGCTGTGCTGTCGTGGTTCTGCAGCAGCTTTTTAATTTTCCTATTGGAAACATCCCTTTTTATCACCATTACTTCTTCAGCAAGCTGCAACCGTTTCCTGTTCCTTCTCTTTGTGTCATGAGCTGCTCATTCACTGTAGACTTTCCAAACATTGCATATAAAAAGAAGTCTTTTCTATACATGCCAGTCAAATTGGCTTATTTTTATGCCTGAAATATTACCAGAAAAATTCCTGCATGAGTTATTATACATGGCCTTATTTATGCAGAGCAGTTGGATTCTGGTAAGATTCACAGGAGCTGCAAGAGCATCCAGTTTTTACTAGAAACTATCTGTTTGTGGGGATAAAAACAGAGGATGGGCACAAATGATTTACCTGTGGATGACCTGTACTTGTACTGGTAGGTTTTAGTTGACAGCAATCAACAATGGCCGCTCTTCTTCATTATCTGGTTTTATGTTTCCATTTGATTTGTCTTATTCAGTGGTGTCCAATCCTGGCCTTGGAGGGCCACAATCCTGCATGTTTTAGGTGTTTCTTCTGCTGTGACACACCTGGTTTGAATGACTGAGTGATTTAAAGGTTTCTGCAGAATCTGAAGACCTGCTGAAGAGCAGAGAAAATCTATCACATGCAGGATAGTGGCCCTCAAGGACCAGGATTGGACACCACTGGCCTAATTGGTTAAAGGTCACTCGTCACTTTAGTTGACGTTCTTTTTTTATCGTCTGCCCTTTTCCAAACAGTTTTTACTGACCAACGAGACACACCATTTGCTTTAGATCACAGAGGAGAGAGGATCTCACACCAGCTCATCTAGAAACATCAGATTTCCTAGTTCAACAGCTAATTTTAGACTTAATCTCTTCAGAGTGTACTTTGAAACCATTATAGTTTTCAAATGTAATCTAAATTTTTTTCTAATATAAGAACATTAAAGTATGGACATGTTTTGCCTGACATCATCAGTATGTGCACAGGAGGCATCATCACCTTGATGGAAGACCAACAAAGTGCATAAACAGGAAATAAGCACAAAAGTTAAAATGTAAGGAGATGCTTGAGGCAGCTGACAAGCCACAATATTGGCAGAAATTGAGGTTATTGAACGACTTTGTCCAAGATGAGCATGTGAAGAAATCAGCTGCCATTGATTTTGTATCCTGATATAGTAAATTATTTAGTTTTTTTCAATCCAAGCCTGTTCCTGAGCAAATACCTCAAGACATACAAAAAAAAAAAAAATTACCTCTCTGGTTGGGTGCAGGAAACCAACATTGTAATAAAGAACAGTTACTGCATGACAGCCAGGTTAACGTAAACAGGTAAACTTTTGAAAAAGTGAGCTTTTTTCTTTTTTTTTAATGTACTACACAGCATTCTCATTCTCAGTGAAATTCAACTCAATAAGTAACAGCATGGCGTGATGCAGTTAACAAGTCTTCGGTTTTCAGTATTTTCTGTTATCAGAAGAAACCGTGTCATTGCAGAAAAACTGTACCTTCAACAAAAACATTTGATCAAATTCTGAACTGATAGAGGATTGTTTTGGCTAGATCTGTCTGACCAAGATTTGTCTGCCTTCTGCCTTGTCCACTGATACAATACAATACAACGTGTTTGTTCTCCTTGGTTCGTCATGACTGCAGGGATTCTGAAATGTGACTTTTTTATCTCAGTCAGCCCTGCCTGAGCAGCTGAAAACGGCACAAACGTTGACCGTTATGGTTGCTTTAACAGCATCATGGTGATTAGCCAGTGCTCATCATTGCGTAGCAGTCTATCTGTGCTGAAACCATTTGGAAGTTGGTCCTTGTGTAAGTCTCACATAGGTGCTTTTTGATGCTTCAGGTACGTACTGTAGATGTAGATGTTTCTGAGTTCCAGAAAAAAAAAATCAAAGAGACTGCATGGAGTCTGTGCACACTTGCTTTTTAAAATGCACATATCTTGTTTTTGCCTAAAGCAAGAAACCTTGTTTGCAACTAATACAAATTTACTGTGTACATATTTATGGATCATAATTTGTAGCATAAATTGTACAAGTTGCTCAGTTCTTATTCACAGAAATTCTCCTTGTATTTGAAAGGACAACAATGCATTTAAAGGTGTTCGTGTGTATAATAAATCTTATTAATCAGTGTTTCAAGAAGGTTATTTTCCTGAATGCATGTACATTTTCATCAAGGATAAAATTATGTGTAACCATGGCAACTTCCTTTGAACCTTGTAGGGCTCCAGGATTTTCCTCACTAGCTCCTCTTCAGGTGGCCTCCTCACACGACTAAATCAAGTTAGAGCTTTTTTCTCACTCTGCTCCTGATCTGAGTTCTGACAGTGCTGTATACTGAGATAATTCTGAGCAGAGAGGTCTTTGGGGAAAGACTGATCCCCCTCACAGTATGCCCAGTATGTTTCCAGAGTGATAGATGTGTTTTTATAGCCCACCCACCAAATGAAGAGACATGTGGTCACATGAAATGAGGGTTTATAGACCTGGATTTCAGGAGAATCTTTCACAAAAATCTCTTTTTAGTCAGCCTCCCACTAGAGATTTTTTTTCCCCTCCTGTTCGCAGCTTCTTTTTATACATTATTTCTCTGAAGCTTCAGGCAAAGCTCGATTCCTTAAGAAAAAAAAAACTTTTCACCTTTGATGATTTTGATGTGATACTGTTCATAACTGAGAAAAATACTTCTTTCTCAAGCTCAGTCATGATTTCGAAGAAGAGCTTCATGTTTTGAGAAATCTAAACTGTAAAAATATTGTATCTTGAGATGAAAAAAAACTGTATTATTGTAGCGTTTTCATTTAGATTTCTGGGAATTGTTTAAAAGTTTGATTTAGCTACTCCATGAAACTGCATCCTCGCAGTTGCCTCTTTGGTTTTTTACATTGTTTTTTCTCCATTCGGTTAAAGTAATCCCCACACTTCTACACAAGAATAACATAAACTTGCACATTATTAACATAATAAAGGGATATTTGTACTGTGATAAATGATAAGATGTATTTCCAAGTGGCTTGCATTTACTGTCTGCTTGCTAGTAACCACAACCATCTGACTTTAGTCATCTCAAAAGGGGCTAAAACTTAGTTTTGCAGATATTGAGTTAAAATTTGATGTGGCACCTAATTGTGAAAATTACAAGCATATCCCTGCTTGAAGAAGGCAAAAGCAGAAACACAGCAGTTTTTCAGCCTCCCTGCAGGACAGATGTGCAATTGTTTTTCAAGAACCATTTTTTTCTTGTTTCTGGCATGAATCATTTGAGGGCAAAATTCCTAATGAATGGTACTGCCATTATGGGTGTGTTTTTCATTTCTCAAACTGTTATCCAGGTGAATTACTTCTGATTTATAAGAGTGCTTCTTGCCCAAGTTCCAGATAAATCATTTTAAGGCTTCATGTCCAAGGTTTTAGATCCATTTTGCATCCAATCAGACTCACAACAAAACGCTTTGGCCTTAAATAAATTTTAGAAAAGCAGCTGACTTTGCTTGTTTCTGTAATCAGCAGGGAAATTAGGACGATGTTTGAGGTGCCTCCACTAGTGATGAATAGGTGCCTTAACACATTTTACAAAGTCAATTAATAACCATGCTTTCAGACTGTTAAATTATGCAGTTTGAGATTGTTTTTGCCTGTCTGTTTATTGGTAAAATGTAACAAAACTCCTTTTTGATGTCATAGTATCTTCATTAGATGATTCATGATGGGTGTCACACGTTTAGTCTGAGCTCTGTGGTACACAACTGCTCACTCAGCATTTAATGCATATTCCTTTAAACCTCTCTAATTTGCTTTTCTCTTTTTAATAAAATGATAGCAATTAAATGCTCTTGGTTGATGAAGCTGCCTCCAGCTCAAAGGAATCAGCAGAAAGGACAGTTGCTGGTTAATGACCGGCTTTTAAATTTGGAGAGCAGAAATGTTGTCTTACTGAAAGATACTTTAACAAATAGACAGGTGGAAGTAGAAGGAACAGATTGTTGCTAAATCAACCTAAAAGTCACACAGTCCTGAACAATGTTCCATGGTCCGAGTAATTTCTGCAAAAAGTAATATACTTTTTGTTCCTCTTTGCTTGCTCCCTCAGGTTTCATCTACACAGGGGATGTCGTCCACCGAATGCTCACGGCTACACAGTACATCGCTCCTCTGATGGCCAATTTTGACCCAAGTGTCTCCAGAAACTCTACTGTCATTTATTTCGATAATGGTAAGGATCTTGCATCTTCAAGGAGCAGCAGTTTTATACTGTTTCTAACTCAGAGGGTACAGATGGAAAGCTGTGCTGCACGTCTCGCTGTTTAAAAAAACAACAGGTATTACAAAAATATAAGTCAAACTATTTGACGTTAACACTTCATGAGCCACATTCAGGGTTAACTTCATAATATCATATCTGTATTATTAGTATGAACAAAGAAAATCCCACTAATTCCAATGCATCGACTTCAAATCAAGACAGTTTTCTTTCTTCTTTGCTATGTTCTGTAAGATTTATCCTCCTCGTCTGTCATCACCGTTTCGCCCTCCACAGCAGAGTGACAAACCAACTGTGTGACCTTCTGCAGAGAAGCTCATCAGACTTTAACCAAACAGGCAGTCAATCGATCCTAAGGCTGTCTGCTCCTCATTTCACTGTCCATCAGTCAGCGAGCCGCCGATAATACGACACAGGAACTGTACGGTCTGCTGTGCTGCGAAGGGAGCCCTCATTAAAAATGAAAAACACATTCGCTGAAGCGTTCTCAGCAGACATGATGTTTGTTCACAGAACTGCGGGTTTGTGTGAAACTTCACAGAGACAGTGTGAAGCCTTGCTATCAGATGTTCAATCCTGTCACATGTTTTTGTTAATCACAGTCTCTAAATATAGAAGAAATTAAACAGGTGATGACATGACTTCCTCAGGCTCTGTAGACTTTTGCCCTGTTAATAATGTATCACGTCATGGTTATTTGACCTAACTGCAGAGATTTAACTGTCACCCATAGTGACACACGAGCTTTTATGATTATTTTCAAATAAACGAAGCACAATCAGATGCCAACAAAAATTTAATTTGTTAAAATAAAAACAAAGCCCAATAATTTGTCGCTTAAATTGTCGCTGAAGGTGTAAATATATCTATCAAGTCTGACTCAGACCTCATCTTTTTCCAATGTGAATTACAGTTACATTAACATAATGGTAGGTGATGCATGATTGTAGACAGTGGTGGCTCTATTGTGATAATGCAGTTTGTAAGATGCACAGAAAATGTACTTTTTAATCCAGCATAAAGCCTCATTTTGGCATACGCTACATGTGTGTTTGTGTGCAAGTCAACCAGTTGTCAATTTATGATCATTAGCATCTCACTAATCTCTGTTAGATTCATAAACTCTGCCTCACTTTCTTGTTTACAGTTGAGTATGTAGAAAATTTGTAACATCTTAGAGAGAGACTGTGTTGTTTGGCCAAAAATTGTGTACAGAAATTGACGAACAATCAGCTGGTGGTAAGCTCAAGGTTTTGTATTATGTAGAGGGGATGGGTTGTAGTTCATATGTCATTAAACAGTAATTTTCACCAAACTGACCACACACCAGGTAGATGAGCCTACTTGTTTATCCCTTCTGTTGCAAAAAAATTATTTTTTTCTGTTTGGATTAATGAAAACTTAATCGCAGCAATGAAAAAGCTATAAAAAGTGCCTTAAGCAGAAACTTGCCTTGAGATTATGAGAAGTAGCGTCATTACGTTGCTAATTAGACACCAGACAAGATAATATTTTTCTACCTCCTGGAGTAATGGAGCCACTTGTTTTGTTTTTTATGTAAAAGCTTCTAAGTGGGAATGGAAACAAGGCCAGTGTTGACTCTCTCCACGCCTTCTCACCCAGTTTGTATTTTTAGCCAGGAAGCCCCAGATATCATGGCAGCCTTCCCTCCTGAACTCAGTGCATTTCAAGCAGACTTGTTTTATTGGGTCAAGCTGGGGTTTGTGCTGACTGAGAAGGCCAGCAGTAGCATAAGTTAGGAGCCACATATTCACTGTTTTTACATTTATTTATCTTTGTCCTGTGTCTTGCTTTTCAGACTTTAACACCAGAGTCATAAAGCTGTAAATCTGTTCTTTCACACGTGAAACTTTTTTTTTCCACTCCCCAAGCCCTGCATATACAACATGCCATTTATTACAGTAGTTTCTGTTCAACCAGTCACCTTTGATCTCCAAGCTGCCAAGAGAAAAGCTCTTTACTTTGGATGGAAGTGCTCCGACTGGGTGACAGAAGAAAAATTGATCGGCAGTGTAAACAAACCTTTATTGCCCTGGCAACAGGCCAAATGGTTTTCACATCAATAGGTTCGCCACAGTAAATCAAATTGGTGTTGAAAGTTGTGCAGGACTTGTGTTCTGGTGGGCAGAGATGAAGGCCACGTTCAGAAATGATTCCTTAATTTATTGATTTCTGTATTTTACATTCAGTCAGCCGTCAGAGATGTCTCATAAACGGGACCAGTTCAGCAGTTCTGGAAACACGTTAGACTTCAACCATCAAATGTTTCATGATCAGAACATCTTATCTAATTTGTATAATGTCATACAATTATATAAATTTCAGCACCAAGTCCTCAAAATGTCCTATCTGGAAATTAAAATCCTGTCGTTGTTGCTGCTCCCCCAAAATAGTTTGTTTTTAAACAACTGGCATTTTCTGTGTGAATAATTGGTTAGTATTAGCTCTAGATAAAATTAATTAGTTAATTAGATACAATACAAAAATGAGAATGATGTGATTTGTGCTCAGAAAAGGATCTTCTTTTCTTTGAGGTAAATGCGTTCCTGATTGCTGATGAGATGGGCAGATCTTGACAATCTTGTAAAAGCAGAATATTTCAGGGGAAGACCTAATACCATTATTCACTGTTGTTGACTGCGCTCTGTCAGTCCAGCTGGATACTTCCAGTCCCTTCAGCACAATCTTGCACAGTGTGAAAAACTTACACAGTGGTTGAAACTGTCGAAGCTACATAATCTGTCTCAGTGATGGCCGCTCTTTGAACAGTCCAGGTTTTATTCTGTTTTTTTTCCTTCTCTGTTTGAGTGTTTTTATATCAGACTCCATCTCCTCACACCAACATCAGAAAGTTGGAGTTTCTGTCTAGAAGTAACTTTTATACCAATCAGATCATTTTCTTTGCTTTGTCAGTGTTTTATTCCACAGCAAACATGGCCAACTCTGCTAGTTAATCAGAATGATTTTGTCTAATCCAGCATGTGGGAATAAAAGTGTTTTCTTTTCTCATCAGGTACAGCTCTGGTGGTGCAGTGGGACCACGTCCACCTACAAGACAACTACAACTTGGGAAGCTTCACCTTCCAGGCCACGCTGCACAACACGGGCAGGATCGTCTTCGCATACAAAGAGGTTATTTTGTCCTTTTTTTCCCCCGTCTGATCTTTTATTCTCTGCCTTGTCCGTGTCCTTTTTTTCTCCCTGCCAGTGTTTATTCCAGCACTGTCACAAGTCATGCTGTTGGTTTATAAAATCCGAAATGCTTTAGCTCACTGTTTCCAGACTAAACAGAGAGAAGCTGAAGTCCATTTTTATGCACCACATGTCTCAAAGTAACCTCCACTCAATTGTATTGCTTTTAAACTAGGCTAGACAATACATGGCAGCTTATTTAGTTTTTTCACTAATTATTGATAGCCTGCACAATATTATAGCTTCAATATAACATTTTGACTTCTAAATATGTTCATTTTTATTTTTAATTACAATTTAGTCACTTATATGTTTATTTCTCTGAAGTTGTCTTTATTGCTCAGTGGAAAATGTGCTACAGCTCTTTGTTGTCAACATGAAAGAAATGTGATCTTGCAGAAATCTTAATGAATAATATGACAGTATTTCAAGAAGCCATTCTTCTTTATGTAAAACTGACAGACTTTAATTATCACCGCACATATGGTACAAAAGAAATTGTGACTCATTTCACACTTTTCCTAACTCACACAGCTCTCACAGTTTGGTTCCTTGCTATTTCTAATACCTAAATGTATTTTTTTTTATTTCTAACACTCACTGGTATCGCTTCCTTTTTACTTCTAGAAAAAAAGTCCTGTTTGCATATGTCTGCATTATAGATATTACATCACAAGGGAAAAAAAAGAGTTTCTTTGCACATCCTCAAGTAAATATGCCATTAATACATTAATTTAATTTTGAATTGGGCTATAATTTTTGGTAACTGTCCATACATTTTTGTACTTGAAATATATTTGGAAGAATAACTTCATTGGGCAAAAAGCAAAACTGTGTTATGAAAAAAAAATAAACGTCCAACAGAGACTGCTGCTGGAGTGGTGTGAAACTGCAATAACTAAGCAATGAGCCGTGATAATTGCAGCCGTTAGAGCAGCAGGACACTTAGACACACTTTGTAGTTTATTTTCACATGTAGCAGGAGCTGATTTGAAAGCTTGTGTTGTTCAATTAAATTATTGGTCTAAAACGTGCAACTAACCCATTAGACAAAATGTTTTTGTGCGACCTTGGTAATTCTAGGTTTTGTTCCAACAGAGGTGAAGTTCATCTTTATCCACCTTCTTCTTTGTCTTGACATACGAATCCTAAACCCCAGATCCAAATAGACTTTAACACTGTTATCCTGTTAAATATTTTATTTTAGCCTTGTGTACAGTCACTTTTGTACAAATACATTGTCCTGTTATGACCCAGTATTATTAGCAACCAAATCATCATGGTGCTGGTGACTGATATTCTTTTTGTTCTGTTTCAGATCCCTGTTGAAATAGCACAAATCAGTTCTATCAACCACCCGGTGAAGGTGGGCCTGTCTGACGCTTTTGTGGTGGTCCACAAGATCCAGCAAATACCCAGTGAGTCTCAGACCAACCTTTCTGTTTTGTAGTTGCAAACCAGTCCACCAGTGTAAACTCAAGGCATCTATGGGGCTTGTAGAGTTGCGTGGTCAGTGGCTTCTTTTATATGGTAAAACAGATCAGTTTGTCCAAATTAAATCAGCACATCAAGTAACACAGAGTCATTTGAGTCAACAAAATCAACCCGAGTTGTGATGGTGAACTTTAGCTTTGACTTTCCAAGTTTTCGAATCAGCTTTTACCCTTAAACTGTGCTTCTTAGTCTAATCTGTTTTGTTTTAAATCTAAGATCACCGCCTCCTCTTGAACGCTGGTCCACCTCTCTCAGGAATCAGCAGGAATACCTTTTTTTGCTTTTAAGTTTTTTTGCAAATAACACCTACTGAATTTCAGGCAGATGCGAACACAGAGGGAGACACCTGTCTTTTCCATCTGATCAGACTTGTTGTGGTTTGTTGCTTTGACTCGAAATATCCCGCAATAATAAGTTGGCATTTTACTTTGTAATTTCAACGTTTTTAATTGCATGTGTGAAATCTGAAAAGAATATATAATGTCAATTTTTCCTCGCACGGGGCCTTCATGTTCTGAGGTTTTGCTAAAATGCTGCGGAAGTGGAACTTTCTAGCTTGTTTTTGTCTTATCTGAAGTTCTCATTGCTGCATATAAATTTGAATATGAAATATTATTGCAAAGTCTTTTTGTTCTTAATAAACTCAGCAGTCTTTGATGCCTCTGACACAACATGATGAAACCAGTGAGGCTGTGGTTGCAGAGTGATGAAATCGTGAACACAGACAGACTGAAACGAAGGTGTTGCACTCAGTCATGGATGATATCCAAACTATCTATTGATCTGATGCTGTCTCTCTAGAAAGAAGGAGGCTAAATGTGCCTGAAGTTGGTTTAAAAGCAGAAACAGAAACTTTCATCTGCAAACATCTGAAATAAGACCAAGAATATATTAATACATGAGCTCCGACTAAAAGCTCCACATTATCAGCCAACATATCATTTTATGATCATTTTAGGTAGAGATGTGGTATTCAGGGTATCCCCCTCATGAAAAGGAAGCTCTAATACAACTCAGAACTTGACCATATATAATACTCGCATTAGCCAAACAAAAATTGTTAAACTTGCAAATGATATCTGGGGTGTACAATGTTTAATTTTTGCTTTTGTTTTTTTTCTCTGGAAAGAAGAGGGACTTATAAAGCTTTGCAACGATGGTCTGGGGAAAAACAACAACAACAAAGGACCCCCTGTGCAATCAGACCTCATTTTAAATCATACAGAAAATGATAGAGAAGAGTCCTCAATACGGCTGCACAATATTAGGGAAACGTGTGATTGCAGTATTATTGTAGATTATTGTGATGACAATATCAGTTATAATAAACTCCTGTTCTGTCTTTACAATGTTTACAACCCTCTTCATCTGCTCGCTGTGAGCTTTAGAAGATGGGAGCTCCAACTAATTGTCAAACTTGTTATTTTTTGCACGCAGTTTGTGACTGATATTATTTTTAAATCCTTTGCGATATTGATTAATTTAATATATATATATATATTGTACGGTGTTAGTCCCTAAAAGACTGTATTCATAAATGCATAAGAACAGCTCATGAACGAGCAAAGCAAACAATTAGTTTTTATTGAAAAAGTAACATGAATAGCTGGTCATTTCACAGTATGGCTACTATCCATGTGACACCCCTTCTTGTTGCAGTAGATGGACTATAAAAGATGCTGCTGAGAGGATGCTGCTAAGCCTTATCATTTTTAACTCAACCGATATTAGATAAACGGTTCTGACTGATTCTGACAGAGCCAATGAATCATGAGCTCTTAAGATTTGCCTTACAGTTTTTGCAAATCTGAATTTTAAAAAAATAAAAAAATTCCTGCCATAAATCTGTTTCAGTGTACTTCAGGTCTTATTTTAATCTTATCATCCCGATGAAGGGAAATATTTTGACAGACTTTCGACATCCTTGTCATTCCAGATTATCATTTCTATTGGGTCTTTTAAGTATATTAAGTCATAATCCTGACAGGGAAAGAACAGGCTGAGAAACCATGACTGGTAAAGAACTCCAATAAGTGCATCTGCTGCCATTTACTGCATAACCATGGCAACCCAAGGACATTTTATTAACTTACTGTAGCTTTTCTTCAGTTAAACAAGGTCAAATGAATTATTTTACACCACCTCCAGTCAGATCAGGCCACTGAGTAGCCAGGAAATGCGGAAAAGTGAGAGAAGATTTGTGGGAGTCCTGTGGCCAGCTTTAATAATTTTCAGGTCAGCTACAAGCCTGTGATAAGATCCAGCTTTAATATACTTCCCTAAGGCTTAATTACACTTTGTCACTCAGAGTGTATTCATTTTTTATTAAGCCAAAGTCTGCTCCACCCTTTTCATGTTTCCTTGCCTGCCTGGATTAGTTTCAAAGCAAGATGCCAAGACTGTAATTATTAATTAATGCTCAGTAAAACTGTTCTAATTAATCTAACCAGAAATGCAAAAAGAGAAAAAGAAATGTTACAGAAGTGCAAGTACACACAAGCAAATGTGTGCGCTTTGTGCCTTTGTGTCCATTTAAAACATTTAGAGTACTTCATAAATGGCATATGCTGCCCTTGTTTTATTTTTTTTTTCTGTTTTTAATCATTGTTTTGCCATTCAGCGTGGTTGAATTTGCAATAAGTAGTAGCAGTGTGTTGCTTTATTTTTACATAACAAATTTGAGCTTAATAATATTTTCATTGAATGCTTTGATTGAATTATTAGCGTGATGTGTATCATCTCATTAGGTATTATATTGTAAAACGTTGCATCTAACTGTACTGTACATTTCTGACGTTGTGTAAAATGCAAGCGAAAACAAAAATGCAAAGATTTGCAAATCTCATAAACCCATATTTTATTCAGTGTTTAAATTGTAAAATTAGACCACTTTTTGACAAAGAAAAAAAAGATATTTTGAATTTGATGGCGGCAACACATCTGGAAAAAAGTGGGGAAAGAGCCATGTTTTCGTGCTGTGAAGTGTCCCCTCTTCTTTTAAATGTGTAGGAACGTTGCTCCATCATGATGTGCTGAACATTGTCAACTGGTGAGAGGTCTGGACTGCAGGCAGGCCAGTTCAGCACCCAGACTCCTCCACTACCAAGCCATGCTGTTGTATTTTTCTGGTTGGTGTTCACATATAGCTTCTTCTTTGCATGATAGAGCTTTACCAGCATTTATTTGTGGATGGCACAACTGTGTTTACAGACAATGATTTGTGAAGGTGTGCCTGAGTCCATGCAGTGATGTCCTGCACAGAGTCTGATCTGGTTTTAAAGCAGCGGCTCCTGAGGACCAGAAGATCACAGGCATCCAGTATTGACGTATAGCCTTGACCTTTGTGCACAGACATTTCTCCAGATTCTTGATCTTTTGATGACATTATTATTTGTATATATTCAGCCTTCCCATGTTTCTGTTGAGGAACATTATTCTGAAATTGTTTCACTACTTTTAGAAGCAGTTTTTCACAGACTGGTGAACCTCTGCCCATCTTTACTTCTGAGAGATTCAGCCTCTTAAAACAGCTCTTTTTATATCCAGTCCTCTTACTGACCTGTTGCCAATTAACCTAATTAGGTGCAAAATGCTACAGCTGTTTCTTACACGTACCCCTTACTTTTACAGGCTTCTGTTGCCCCCACTTTTTTGAGATGTGTAGCTGTCATCAAATTCAAATTAACCTTTTTTTTTAAATGGTACAATTTCTTAGTTAAACATTTGATATATTTGCTATGTTTTACTATAAATAAAATATAGGTTAATGAGGTTTGCAGATCACTGTATTCTGTTTTTATTTACACAATGTCCTAAATGTTTTGGAATTGGCATTGTAATCTGTTTTGTGGTATCATATTTTAACAAACAGCATGTAATGGCATTGTTTATATTGTGGCTAAGACCAGCATATAATTGATCTCTTCTGCAGCTTAATCGGTGTCTAATGTGTTTGTACAGTCTGCCCGCTCATCAACATCCTCAAGATGGGAATGTAACCTTCCTTTAGCCCCTCCGTGCCATTAGGCACCTGATAATCCCTTTCCTCGAAGCAAAAGGAAGTCGAACACCAGGGGAGCAGAGGAGGGAAAAGAAGGGTGGTCTTATTTTCAGTCTGGTTGGGGCTGGCTCACACTTTCTTCTTTGATCAGTTGTCCTGTGTGTAATCAAACCAAGCAGGTCTGCAGGAAAGCTACGTCCCATCACACGAGGAGAACAACTCTGCAGCCAGCGCAGTTAACAATTCCCAGGGTAAAAACCAACCAAGCAAGCGAAAAGAACTTTATAAAGACAATTTGTTAAAATTGTTCTAGTGGAAAGGTATGAAAGAGCTTTGTGCTGCCATCGACATCCACTAAGACATTTAAGTGACTTAACCCATGGGGACAGAGGATTGGAGGATTTTCATTGTGTGGATTTGCTGATACACAACAGCGACTGAGGGAAAATGTGGGGGGAATGTGAAGAGTTTTGTCATCCAAAACATCATCATCCCCTTCATTTATCCATTTACCATAATTTATATTCTATTGCTATTTTAATTCAGCTTCTGATGCAATGATCAAATTACAACAAAGGGCACAGTTAAACATCTTCTTTGGGTTTTGTTGTTATTGTCTCGGTTTATATATTGTCCCAGTTCTGAGGTTTAAAATTAGGATGTAATGTGTTTAATTTAGCGTTTTATGTGATGGTACTGAAGATACATCATCAGGAAAAGAAAGCAGTTCATTCTGCACCAGTCAGGACACAAAGAGAGTCGGTGATGTGTCCAATCATGAGCTCCATCTCACCCCGCCTGATGACTCGCTATCACAGATGACAGGGTCAAATTGATATCGGGTCCCAGGGAGGCGTGCTCCCATACATTACCGAGTCCTGGCCTGACACTTTAGGCACAAAGAAAGCAGAGAAGTGCTGCAGCAGCATCTTTTCCGACCTGATTCTCCCTGCCGCTCTATTTCTCTTTCTTTAGAGACCACCTGCCCGAGTTTTTATGACTGTCTCTGACTGTCTTCTTCTTGTTAAATACAGATGTGAGGCGAAGGACAATCTATGAGTACCACCGTGTGGAGCTAGCAACAACAAGAATCACCAGCTCCACGGCTGTGGAAATAACACCTTTACCCAGTATGAAAAGTTCTTTTTAAAGCTTTTTTTATTCAGTAGCAGCTTCTGAATCGAACCGAGACCTTTTCTGTGGCTAATTGACTTTATAAATGGTTTGACCTGTTTTTACCCTTCTCGTCTGCAGCCTGTCTCCAGTTCAGCAGCTGTGGTTCCTGCATCTCCTCACAGATTAACTTCAACTGCAGCTGGTGCCATCGGCTCAACAGGTCGGACTTCAGGAGATCTTTTTTACCTGCTTTTACGTATTCCTTCTCAGTATGTTCTCGCGTTTAGTTGTGTACATAAACTACACTTTATTCTACTGTCTGATCTTTAGATTAAAAAAAATGCTACATTTTATTATTGGGTTTTTTTTCCTTTATTTGTGGGGTTTAAATAAAATGTTACTTTTTAAATTAGAATATGTAAATTTGAACCAGTAAAAAAGCTGAAAATTGTTATGGAATAGCTATAGTTTTAGGACCTTTTGACAGCCTTAAAAATTGGCAATTATATGGAGAAAAATGACTTAATTGGGTCAGGAACACATCTAAAACTTCTAAAGATCCAGTTTGTGTCATTATCTATACTGAAAGGAGGACCCAAATACGGGGTTTAAGCAGCCGAAGCAGCTAGGCGGAAGAAGATATTTTATTTTACACAAAACAAACAAGCAAAAGCCGCCGCCGTAGCAAGATCTCCCAAAAGTGTAATCTGCAGGTAGAATGTGATGATGCACAAAAACAAAGCTTCACATGAAGAACAATAAAGGAGTAAACAGCAGCTGTAGGACAGGTGTGATGATTAACTAATAAGGATCAGGTGTGAGGGGAAGCTAACGGTGAACAGAAACAAACTGAGGAACAAATTCAGACCCATAAGAAGCCTGGTTTTAAAAGCATAATCAAAATGCAGAGGGTTGTTCCAGAAAGTGGGTTGTTCAACAAATGCAATCATGAAGACAAACATTCCCTTTCAATTGGTCTTTAATCTGGTAACAGAATTTCTAGGTCCACATCTTTTTGTTTAATTTGTTGAAGCATTTTTGGTGATCAAAACAATTAACAATAAAATCCTACAGTGAAAACACTTTTTTAAATCAACATTCTGATTGGCTCTTTTAGAGGAATTTGGCTTGTTTAATTTTTGTAATTATTTAAATGTAAGGGGAAAAAATCTAATTATCGGAAAAAGCAGTCTAAACAAATTAAAACTCTTGAATGTGTTCTTTTCAAGTACGTACTGTGCTTGGGGTACTTGATATTGAAAAATGACCAAGATCTTTCTTTCCTGCGATTGCCTTGTTGTATCTGGGTTCCACTGATGATGCACTTATGGTGTTTTTTCAGGGAAAGCTTGGCTTATTGTGGCAAGACAACTCCACACATACTTTCTGTATAAGTGGCCTTGTTGTTTTTAGTGTTTATAAATGTGCAAACCCTTATGCATTCAGTTTTTACTTACATTTTTCCATTTTGCAGTTACTTAATCAAACCTTCGAATCAGTCAAATCTTAAAATTTGCAACTTTTATTACGATCTCAGTGAAGTTCAAGTCAGCAGCTCACGCCGACATTCACTTTCTGCCAACCTCTGCTCCACTTTCTCTCTTATCCCTCTTGTCTTCCCACACTTCAAACAAAAGTAAATATTTGAGCTGCTAAAGAAGTGCCGGTGTTCCTCCCCAGAACTTCCTGACAGCTGAAACATGAGCCGTGGTGGATTTGGTTTTGTTTAGTCAGATAGGAAAATCTGCGATGAAAGCACAAAAGTGAGGGGAAAATAAATTATGGAGAGACGGCGCAGTTTAATCATCAAGTTTTACCTCGCCTTTTTAATAGATGTTCACTGCTCCGTGGAGCCACTATCACTTCTCTTTTGCTACTGCTGAGTTTCGAGCCCCGCATGCATCAAATATTAATCTGCCACTCTTTTATTTCGGAGCCATTGTTTATTCTGAGTAACGTGTCGGAGAAAATGTGCAGCACTTGTGATCTGTCCACTTTGATTTGTTATTAGGTTGTTTTGGATTTGACCCTCTGCTTTTGACAGAGACAGACTAATTTACAGTAACGTGAGAAAAAAAAATGTTTTTTCCCGTTCAGCATTTTCTGGCTGCTGAGGAAAGATACTGGCGACGGTCTCATTAAGCTCCACTTTAATTAGCTTTCTGAATGTGTTCATTTCTCACAGTTCAGCATCCGTCCTGCCCTCAGTATCCTTCAGTCACTTCCTTTAAAAAAAAAAAAGGCAAACATGCTTTTGGCAAGCACTAATTAAAAACCTTTGCAGCCTGTCTGGCTGCGGGGTTAATGAAAGTCGCAACTGCCCTGATGAACTTCAGTCAGTGTGAGGCGCTGAGGTGAAAAGCACAACTCTTTCATGCAAAGCTACAAGTTGACTCGGTTTGTTGCTGCTGACTGAAGCCGAGTAAGAAAGCATGACGGACACAGCGGATGCGTATCAGAGCATCAGAATGCTCATGTGTTTAAAGGAAATGCACGGGGTTGTTTACCAATGAAAGAAGCAAATAAGAAAAAGAAAGAGCCTGATGTGCATCACTAAAGGCAGGGGAGGAGACAAACGGGGAATTTTAATTTGTCCTGTTGGCACAACAAAACAAAACATGGACACAGAGCTTTTATACACAGATTTTACCCGTGTTTGTTGAGCTTTCAGTTACAGGCGGATTCATGGAAAACTAGAGATGTAATATTTGAAAATGCTAATAAATTAACCAACTAAGTGGTAATAATGCAGGTTTAGTTTTTGTTTTTTTGTTTTTTGCTTATACATAATTTATGACTTACAGCTCTTAAGATGCCCTAATTATCCCATCTCACTAAATGCATTGTTAAAAATACCCTAAAGGTTTTCTGTTTATCAGTTATTTGGAGCCACAATCTCAAAATTACATTTAAGTCTGCAATGGGTTTTGAATCAGCAATTACTGGGCAGATGCCGTTTCAGAAATTATCACCCACCACCGAAAAGTGAAAGGTGGGTGATAATGTTTTTCCCTGTGTTTGTTTCTAGTGTTAGCAAAATATCTCTGGATGGATTTTAATGAAACTCAATAATTGGATGTATCCCACTAATTAACGCTCAACGTCATCCTAATTCAAAATGTCTGTCTCAGGAGCACAGTGGAGTTCACTTCCTCTGACTTAAGACTTGAAGGACAACCTTTTTTTCTTCAACACTGCGACTGTTTTACTGTCAATAAAATATACACTTTTTTGTTGATTTTTACACTTTAATCCCATAACTTCTAATATTTTCTTTATACTAAGGACCCCAATACTTTGTATGTATTAAAGTGACAATATAAATAAGATGGCTAGTAATTTTTTAAAGATTACATAATGATGTTTATTTTATTTTATTTTTTTCTTCAGTGGGTTATTTGTCCTAATTATCTGCATCTTTGAAGGTGTGGATATAAGACCTGCATGCAGAGACATTGCATTGCTGCTTAGCATGCTAGCATTTGGATTTCATATTGATTAACTCTAGTTTCTTTGTTTCAAATAAAGACCCATAATTTAAAACTCTGTGCTCAATCTCTACTGTAAGCTGCAACTCACGATCCAGGCTGTAACACCACACTCCCTCTGTTTTTGTCATTTTGTGCTGTTCTCAGCACATTTCTGTATTTGTCTTGCAGTAAAATGATGAAAATGTTGTCTTCATCTGCATGGTAATCATATGACAGCACATATTTCATCAAGCCCTCTCTGCCACTAAAAATGTTTCTTTTTTTATTGTTAAATACAAACAACTCATCCTGCTCCCAACAGCTAACACAATCAGGAGTTCACAGACAGATTATATCCTGTTATTCATTCCTTCAAAATGCTCAGAAAGCACTGAGTTTGATTTTCCATTCAGGCGTTAAACCAGCAAAACAGTAACTAAAGTAAAAAATTAGAAGAATAGTAGATAGATGCCAATATTAACAAAACAACAGCTAAAATCTAAAAACTAGCAAAAGCAGGTTGAATGTTATTGTAAAGCTGGTTGTACAACATGCATTATCCAGTTTAAATGGAGAACAATAAACATTGAGAAGTGGACCCTAAAATTAAAACAAATACTAATAAGATGCACAAACAGAGAAGTTTGAAAAATCAGTGGCTTAATCATAGCTTTTTTACCTGCTATTTTGGTGAAGGAGCTTTTAGCTACTTTTCTAAAAACTCTAACTTTCAGCTTCTGTTTTTGTAATTTCAGCTTTTAGCTACTTTTTTGCTGGTTTTGACCTGTTAATTTTAGCTTTTGTCCACTGTTCGGCTGCTTTTAGCTTCTGGTTTTCATGTAATTAATTTAAGCTTTGTTCTGATAGTATTAACTTTTAGCAAATCAGTTTCAGTTTCTTCAACACATTTCAGCAGGTCATGCAACCATCGCAGCGTATTTTCTGGGAAAATGTTATTTATTCTGGTTAAAATAAACGTCCTCTGCTTGAAATAGTTACACAAGAAGGACTTCACTTGATTGGGAATCTAAAATTACATTTTGGAAGACTTGACTGCATGCCATGTGGAACAGGAGGAGCTAAAATGATCCAATCTGTTGGTCGTGTTGTGACTGTGTTGAAAAGCTGAACAGAAACATTCACGGCCTCATTTATATTCAAACGAAGCTCCTCGGCCCGTTTCTAATTAAACGCGCCGCGGCTCGTCGCGTTAGATGGCAACTAGCTGAGATGAATGCCACTGAGAAGGAACAAAACACGGGCTCCCTTCAGGGACGGGTCAGACCAAACCTGCTCGATAATGTTGCGCCTCACTCTGCTTCCTTCGCTGCGTCCTCAGGGGGAATTAAACGGAGGAATCTGCCTCGCCTGATTGAGCAGATGGACTTCGGCACATAGTTTCATCATCATAACAATATGCTCTTTAGAGAATATGGAGCCTTTTAGGACTATAAATTGTCCTTTCAGCAAACATATGACGATTTAAACCACCGTGTTTTAGTATTGTTAGTCTAGCTTGGTTGGGTTTACTTCTGTGGATTTTACTGAACTTCAGACTGTTCGAGCTTTTTATCCTTACTCAGTTTTGGGTCCCGTGGGCGATTGGTTTGCATAGGGAATAAAAATCAGGGCTCTTGGGGAAATTTTGAAACCAAAGCATCTGAATAACTAGAACAGAAAGATTAAGATAATTGTGGGCAGCGTATTAGCCTGCAACAATTTTGGTGATATTAGTTAATTATAAGAAGAAATTTGTTTGCTCATTTTCACAGATGTGAGGATTTTCTTCTTTTTCCCTCTGTGAATTAGAGTAAATTATATAATTAAGCTTTACACCTACTATTGAATGTGCTGGCAGGACATTTTTCCGACATTATGATTTTCAGTTCTTATCATTTTAGTGGCTCTCCAACTCGTTTGTTCCATTATTTGCACAAATTACTGTAATAGTGACTTTTTTTTGGACTAATATTTGTTTCCTTTGCTCTCAGATGTTCCAGTGGTTTTGACCGCCATCGCCAGGACTGGGTGGATAACAGCTGCCCTGATGAGGTGAGCATTCAGTAAAACGATGGGTTTATCCAGATGATTCAACATATTGCTTTTGTTGCCTTTTACATGATGACCTACACATTTTTAATCATTAAGGTTTTACACAAAATCGTCAAAGAAACTTTCTCTTTTTTTTTCAGACTAAAGACAAACTGTGTGACATAACTGACACAACTCAACAGTACCCGTTCACCACTACTATAAACAAAACAACACTGAGGGGTAAAGAAGCCTCTGGAGGCAAGGGTACACCCTTTACCTTCCAGCCTCCAACCAGCGCCCCCACCGAAGGTGAAGTAGCTCACAGAACTTCCCTCCAATCTGGTCTGAATGGTCTGTTCCAGCACAAAGTCACAGTAAACCAAGAGAAATTACATTTTCTGCAAAAAATAAATAAAAAATGCACCGTGAATGCTGAGTAACTTTGCTGAAGAAGCTGATTTGTAAAAGCTAAAAGAAGCAGAGACCTTGCTCAGAGTCAAAGCAGCAAAATGCTAGATAGCAGCTTAAAGTAAACTAAAAGTCATAGCACCCATCTCCTGAATGAGCTGATTGCCTGATAAATGAATGCAGAGTATGTAGAGGTAGTTAGATTGCAAAAAAGAAGAAAAATTAAAAAACAGGAAAACAAGTTGCTATGATTGCTCCTTGTATGCATTGATGGGTTTCCCCTTTTTCAACATGATGCACGTTGCATTTGAAGGATGCATAAATATCTGCTCTAACTCTCAACTCATCCTAAAATAATCCAAGACGTCAGGAAGTGTTGTTGCAGGCGACGGCAGCTGTGCTCGAACCAACATTTAAACACTGCAGACTGAATTAGGACAAATCTCACCAGTCCAAAACAGAGATCATGTTGTTCAGCTCTGCTGGCTCACCTTCAGCCTTTTATTCCTAAAAACATTGAATACTGATGATGGATCTTTAGACAGTTTGGGGGCATGATTCTCCTATTGGCAATCATTTTAAGGTACTCTGAATGCAATACATTGACAACAAGAGCAAACGTTCCTATTTATTCAAAAGGTCAAACATCTCTAGAGAAATTAGGCGTCAAACTCCTAGTTTTGTCCTTTTAGTAAAATTGGCTTAATTTGAGTCAGACACTGGGGCTGCTCCTTTTTTTTACCTTCCAAGAGTAAACTTTGGGACTGCTTCTGTCTTGTGTCTGTGGCATCTTAATATTAATCATTAAATCACTAATATCATTTTTAAAGCTCCAAAAAAATAAATTTACAAAACCAGGTGGTGCAAAACAACCAGAATAAAAGAGTAAAATACATCTAATTGACTATTGTTCTGAGTGCTTTTATCAGCAACACTTTTAGCATCACTCTGCTAGTTTGATTGCTTTGAAAATATATGTAATATATAACAATTTATCTCTAATTATCTGTCATTTTTAGTGACATAGCTTAAATCCAGGAAAACAATAGGTGTGTGTTCCTTTGCTTTTGTAATGTAATGTATTCAGCACAGGATTCATTGCACCCCAGCAGGAGATCAAAACCATAGTCAGAGTTATTTAATGCAAATCTTCAGTGAAAACAGCTGATTCGGTCCTTTTGTCGCTGATAGGAAAACAGTCAAGGTGTCCTCTGAAGTTTGTTTACTTCTATTTCTGTCTCCTAAGTGTTGCCAATGTCACCATCTGATAGACATTATTGCACCCATTTTCCAGCCATTTTCCTTGTTTAAGGCCTTTTGATCGATTTGTTTCAGAAAAAACAGGCAATTTTTCTTGACCAGCTCCAGATGCGGTTAGTTCAAAGGGCCACTCATATCGTCACGTCTCCATGGAAACGCTGTGTTTAATCAAAGCTAAAAGCACTCGTAGCATTTTATATAATATCCTTTTCTGCACTTTTCCTTTTAATGTAGGTGACGTCGGGGATGGGCAGTAAACTAATGGACCACAATTTCAAACAACCACTTTAATCACACCGATAAACGAATTTACTGCATTCTTTTAAGTACACGAGGCGACATATAGTTTATCTGGCAGAAATCAAAAAGATTTTCATTGAGACAGTCTAAGCAGAAGATAAAGCAGCCAACTGAAACTGATATTACATCTGCTGACTTTGTATAATCAGTTTTTGGGTTAAATATTCTTTCATTTTTACAAAAGAAGTTTACTTTCATCTCATACTAAAGCTCCGGCCCACCTCTGCTCCATTGTGCCCTCATTAATCATCTTGTGTGGTTAAGTTTTAACGGACAGGTCGTCACGGTCGGGGTTGTTGATTGGCTGCTGCGTGAAAGCTGTCCCGCTGTGAGGAAAAACACAAAGAGGAGCCCTACAGTCCGAACCAAAACAGGGCGTGGACTGAGGAGGACGAACCATGTGTGCCCTGCGACGGTGTCTCTGTGTGTTACGGCCCAGCGGGTTGTGAGGTTTAACCTGTGGGATTTGGGATTGTTAATGGCCGAGCCTCTGACAGCAGATCAGTTTCCTCAAGCATCACTTGTCTCTTCAGCTGCAGGGGTCAAAGGTCAGGTTAGAGGGCAGGCTGGGTGGATCATGCTGGCAACCTGCAACTGGATGAAAGCTTACTGGGAAAAGAATAAAAGGGAAACAAAAGAAAGGCATGTGTGTGGGAGGAGGTGTGTTTTCAGATGAGAGATTGCACCTTTTCACCTTCAGACACCCTCAATGGTGAAAGGCCAAAACTGAACCCTAATGTCAGTTTTTTCCTTTGAGTTTGTTGGTCATTTATTGTCATTTTGTTTAATGTTTTATCAAGTTTATCATTTTAAACTCACCATAACCATGACTGCAGTGCTACTTCCTTATTCATATTTTCAGAGGTTTGGAATAAACATCGCCACATTTTCCAAAAGAACAGTGGAATGACCAGGCTCTGCTGAACATGTCATATCATCTGCTGAAATTAAAATTTCAAAGCATGTGGGGTTTTTTTTTTTAGATGCAAAATTAGTGTATGCCTCATGATTATTCCCAAGGGTTCCTACGCAGTCTAGACTCTGCTCCCTGTTCCATTTACTAAAAGGAAAAAAAAAATACATTATAAATTGCTGAAACAAGCAGAGCGATTTTACATTGACTGTAAATAAATGAAAGATACATGAATGATCTTCCACATTGCGCCTTGAATTTATTGTTTTATACTCATCAGTATCTTGATTTTTATGTTAGTCTCTAGGAACACACACATGTGCGCAGCTCATGCAGTTTTATAGATTATTCAGGTGGCTGTTCATCAATAGAACAGGTTGTTAGGAGTTTTATAATTCAGTCCACGGCTCCTCCAGATGTTGATGTCTCTTGACAAGACAGTGACTTCCTGAAGAAGATGTGAACACTGTGTCGCTCCTTGCTTTTCATTTTCTGTGTACAGCTTGGTAATATTGACAGATTTCTTTATTATTATTAGTAGTAGTAGTAGTGGTAATAGTAGTAGTAGTACATTCAGGTAAAAATGACCTGAAAATTGACTAAGGAATCTCTAAGTTAAAGTCTGAAAAACTGAAACATGTTGAAATCTATAATCAGAACTTTGTTTTTCTAAAAGTCATAGGACTAAAATGTTATCTTAGGAGTCATAGTATAAGAATTATTCTAATACTCAATCTTATTTGTTTTCACAGAGCTGTTAAATACATTATTGTGTATATTTAAAGCTCAGGCACATGTACAAACTTGCTGTTCAATGTGATAATTTGATCCTGGTTTGTTGTCTTCCGTGATTTGTTGTAAGACATATTCCACACAATCAGGGAGAAATTTTGACCATTATCAGGCTGAAGGGATATGAATCTATCATGCATGCAAAATAATAGATTATTGGGAGAGAAATAAATAAAACTGTGCCTCTCAGACAGAAACAAGTCGCCACACTGAGCCAACTCTGTGACAAACAACAATCCACTTGTGGCTTTCAGTCCGCCAGCGCAGAAAATAATCTTTATTCATTATTCGCAGCAGAGAATAAACTCTATGTTGCCATTCACGATTCAATATCTCTAATGATTAATTACAGAGGCTAAAACGTGGCTGCATTCTTTCATTTTGAAAATAAAAAGTCTTGATTTGGGGAAATGGATCTGGTGGAAAATGTGCCAGATTTGCATAATGTGAGTGGTATGGTGGGTAAATGTCTGCCCTCCATGAAAGGGAAGTGGGTCATGCTACATTTCCATATTTCACACATATATTTAACCCCAGACTGATTTTGTGTGTTGAATTATTGATGCCCAGCCATTATATTCAAGGCATTCATTTTTAATAGGTGTGGTGAGCGAAGACGGTTCTTTAATGAAGGAAGCTTGATCTCATTTGAGGCCTTCAGAGGGAGAACATGTTTAAAAAATAAACTAACTACAGAGAGAAATACTGATTACTGTGTCTGAGTCTTACGGTTCCCTGTCTCTTTGTCTCCTCACAGATGATACAAAGATCGCGCTGCATCTCAGAGACAACCAGGGTAGGTTTCTGTCTCCCAGAGCTAAAACATGAAGGCGTTTATTTTCCTGTTTGCTTCCTGTTTTGAGGCATTCATTCCTTTCTGTTTTCCTTATTATTTTGTTGGATTAACAGACATATGGCTTTTCGAGGTGGTAAACTTCAATCCATTTTATATCCAAGGTTAATAAAAATCAAATTTTAAAAAAACCTAAAGTGCTTTGTCTAATCTTAACTTGATTATTAAGAACAAATTAAAGATTTAAGAGATCATCTTTTAATGATCTAACAAAGGCTGACATTAGGAAAAAATGCACTTTTGGTGACATTGTCCTTTGATTTTACTCATTCTGAAGTATGCAAAGGTTGTTGTTTTTATTGAATACTCCATAAATATTCAAAGTGTCTTTGAATATTTCTGTTTCACAGAAAAATCGAAATGGATAGTTTTGTACTGAATGATGATTGTATGATTATCATAATACAGACAAAAAATCTTTATTACATCCTTGAGAACATTGACTGCAGGATGCTGCTGCAGACTTTAAATTTAGTTGAAACTGCTTTAAAACTACTTTAAATTGAGCCAAAGTCATAATATTTAAACAAACACTCCTCAAAAATCGCTGAAATTAAAGAAAATACTGTGTTGATAACAAAATTCAGCAGCAAAATTGAATATTCAAAAAGTGGAGGACTGAAACAGCAGGTTTGTTTTTTTTAAAGAAATTACATCATGTTATACCTAACCTGACAGTGGCTGCTATTTAGAAGAAAACAACTTATTTGATAGAAAACCACAGAGTATTTCTTTCAGTTTGCTTTATCTCCTAAATGTCCAGAATATCCCAAACTCCTTAAATGAATATGAACTCCATCAGTTTGTAAAGATAACTCCTCAGATGTTTCATTTCCTGAGAGGAATTTAAAATCCATGATTTCTATCACAGTCCTCATTCCACAAATGTCCATGTCTCCCGTCAGTTGAGCACTCCTGCTCTGGCGCCTGGCGCTGTGATGATATCTCTGCATTTTTTTTTTTTCTCCGTGGATTTAGTTTTCTTTTATCACCGTATACCTGGCTGTAATGCTATTCAAGGTGAACAGGATCAGTGAAAAAGGCTCAAGGACAGATGGCTCGAGCGGAGCAGGAAACCTTCAGGTGATTGCAGCTGCAGGAACAGCGGGACTAAAATCACCTTCTTCAGAAGCAGCTGATCGCAAAGAGGCTGAATTACAGGTCTGCTCAGCTTGAATTGGTGGTGTCTTTAAATCTGTTATTGAGGAGGGTGAGCAGTTGTAGTCCTCTGTTAAAATTGTGGCACTGACAGAAGAGGCAACTGGCGTCATTTGTCCTCTGATGTTTTTTATTGCAGCTCTGCTGTCCGTCCCCGCCCTCCGTGTCTCCTCAGTCAGGACCAAAATAATGAGGACTTACTTCAATCTTCAAACGACATTCTCTTTTAGTTTTTCCTGTCGCAAGTCTGGCTGTTTTGGTAGCTACGGAGATGAACCTTTCCATTGTTTTAATGGATAAATGTTGTTGAGCTTGAGTCTGCCGGTGGGACACAACAAGCAAATATGTGTTTTTACCTTGGATTTTCTTGTTATTTTCAGACTAACCAATAAAGTCATCTTTTTGTTAAGAAAATGCAGTTAAAATCAACACTACAAACACCAATTGCCAGAGTTGCTGCAGTTAAGGACATTATTTTTTAATGTCTTAAATGTATCAATCCATTTTATCCAGCTACCCTGTTAAAAATATAATATTATGACTAAAAACGTTGTGCCAACAGGTCATTTCTGTTTATTACAATGCAGAACTATCCAAATTGCACCACTAAAAACTGATTTACTACATTAGTAATCATAAAAAGCTTGCTTGTAAAAACTGTAAATTTGTCAGCAGCTTTGCTTATTTTCATTTTTAGAATAAAAAAATGCTAATTTTTTGTCATTATGTTATTTTCAAGTGGATTTTCTTATTTCTCTCAATTTAGTGAAGATTATCTGAAGTTGATATATTTGCTTTGGCCCAGCTGATGGAAATAGGATTTAAATTGTAATAATTCTTTTACTCTTGCACATTGCTTTTGCAAAGCAACAATACGTTTACTTATTATTTTATGTTTTATTCTTGTGCTGATGATTATCTCACAGCAACTACAGCCTCGCAGAGCTTCTAACGCAGCTGTAGTTGTTATCTTTTCCCAGATTTTATTTACATTTTTTTTTCATTGTTGTCGAGTATGCACTTTTCCATCAGGGTTTAAGTGAAACCGGTTTTGGAAAACCTGACTTTTATAACTTCCTGCATGACAGAGTGGTGTATTTTGGCTTTTGGTTCTGCACTCTGTTTGGTAGATTAAACTGTCGGTGTCAGGACTTTGGACTTCTCCTGGGGTTTCGGACTGAACTGTCTCTCCTTGCATCCTGCTGCTTTTTCAGATTTTCAGCTGCAGTTTGCACATCTCAGTCGCACACCCCGTTGTAACCTTTTAACGCCGCAGACTGGTCACCTGTCGTGTTGTCTGGGCTTCGAGCTGAAGCAGAAGATGACTCTCGGACAGATAAACTAAGAAAAAAATGCTCTTTCTTCAGTTGCTGAAACAAACAGTCATTATGTCCACTGAAGGCATTCAGTTGTTTTTACAGCCAAACTAATTGTCCATACAATATTATCATTATTTCTCAGTCACTGTGTGCACATAATGGCTACAAGAAGTTATACATTCCCAGTGACTGCTCTCCCACATTGAACAGGTTTGATTACCATTTGGTTGTTCTGTCTGGTGGAAATCAATGAGGCAGGGAGCCAGGGGAGAGGCTGGTTGGCTGACAAGCTCAGTGGTGCCTACAGCTGCTAATTAACAGCAGAGAGAAGCCCGAGGAGAGGTTGTCAAGGGGGCACAGAGGGAAAAAAAAAAGATCCACAGCGATATGAATAGATATGGCCTGAACCTGCTGTAAACCTGTAGGATGACAAATAAGGACAGAATCTTTGCTGTTAGTTTCCAGGTCCTTTTTCTGCTATTTGCAGTCAGGGATGTAGACGATTGTTTATCTCATTCTGGCTGAAAGATTGCAAGTAAAATTCTCTTTCCTCCTGAAATTATTCACGCAAAAACCGAAAACAGAGGTTTCATAGGAAGCGGTTATCATCTTTGTAAGCTCTTTATCACAGCACCTGCTGGCTGAAGAGCAGGGTTCAAATGAATCTGAAGTGCTCCACAAACTTATCGGGATTTCCAGACTTGCAAAAGGACACCTTTATCATGTTGCTGCATACAGTCTCCTCAGTTTTCAGTCCAGCGTTTGAAGGCTATGATCAGATTATATCAGGATCTATAGACCTGCTTCCTCCTCTTATCTGGACCATGTACAGCTAAACTTGGCATGGGACTGACTATTTACACACACACATGTAAGAGAGGGAAAAGTGCTATCTAAACAGAACTAAACAACACATGTGATGCTGAACATTCAATAAGCCTTGAATTGTGAATCATTGTAACACTAAAAGCTATCGGATCCCACCCATTTTCATCCATCCATGGCTGAATGAGATCATTTTCACTGGTGCCACTGTTTTAAAACTAGATTTTCCAATATAATTTGTGTTAAAATACAAATTTTAAGGCATATTGTGACTGTGCATTGATAAATGAGGAGCGCGCCCTGGTGGCCATTAGGAAAACTGCAGCGCACATATAAAGAAACAACATGAATGTTTTTAATCATTTTCATTGAACAAACAAAGTTATAATAATTTTTGTTGTTGTTGTTGTTTGTTTAATCATATTTCAGTAATTCCAGCTGACAGTGCTGTCAACAAAATGCCAGACACACATCCTCTGCACACCGGTCTGATCCTGGGCATCCTGCTGGTGATGCTCATCATGATTGCCGGCGTGCTGATCACCATCTACGTGTACCATCACCCAACCTCTGCAGCCAGCCTCTTCCTCATTGAGGTGAGCCGGAGCACAAACATCTGGCCTGATGCGAGACTGACTCTCTGATTACCTGAAGAGCTAGAGCTCGATATTTCTTATTCTTGTCACATTTTTCCTGCATTTGGAAACCAAATCCTGAATACTTTCCATTTTGTTTGAGAAAAAAATTCATTTTTCTTAGATAAACTTTTTAAAGAGTTCCCAAAGACCAAAGTCTTCTCTCAAAAATGCACACAGCATCTGATCCGGTTAGAAATGAATGTAAATCTCATTTTAACCTTCAGACATCCCAGTGTAATAGAAAAAATACTTGTCTGGATTTTTGTATTTAAAAAAAAAAAATCAACTCTGTGTATTTTATTCCACTCATAAATATGCATAAGGATTGTCAGAGGAGGATGATGAAACCTGCACAAACACTTTGTTAATAAATTATTGAATCAGCTGAAGATGGATTGCGTTGCCTAACACAAAGCCATTTAGGTACCAAAATCATGCAAGAAAAGAACTCGGTTATAAGTGAAAGTCGAATAAAACCGTGACTTAAACTACCGTACGTGATAGTGGGGTAAATGGGAAAATAAAGGTCTTAAATGCAAAAATAAATGTCCTTTGAGATACGAGTTTCTGTTCAGGAGTCACAAAAAAGCGCAGCTCACATAAATATTCATGATAACACAGAGCTGTGTATGGGATTCAATAAAATCAACTGATGTTTTAAGCTCGTTATTTTTTGCACTATTGAAAAAGACATAACTAATGTGAGGGTTTTAGGACTTTTATGTTGACAGCACTTTTGTATTTTCACGGCACTACACACTGCAGAAATGTCACACTCAGTAGCCAAACACACACATTTAAGAGCAAAGGGGAAGCTGTTCCCACATACCCCGGCACCTCTCTCGCTCGGATTTTCATGGTGAACTCTCACCCGTGTCCCCTTCTCCCCACCTCTGCAGAGACGCCCGAGCAGATGGCCGGCCATGAAATTTCACCGGGGATCAGGTCGCCCGGCGTACGCAGAGGTGGAGCCGGTGGGCCAGGAGAAGGAGGGCTTCATTGAGTCCGAGCAGTGCTGAGGGAGGAGGAGCCGTTTCCCAATCCCACCGGCTTCCATCCCGTCCGTGCCCTCCTGCTCAACGGGGACTTCTCACTGGGGATTTCTCCCAGAAATCAGCTGACTGAAGCTCAGTGTACACATTCCCTTGTTAAAACTCTGGATTCGGCTCGTTTAGTGCTAGATGTGACTGGATACAGCAGCCAGTGACAGGAGGAAGCAAGGAAACCCTGAAAACTGATCCCAGACAAGCCCACTAATCAGCCCCTGTTGGTCGAGGGGAACAGCGCTGGTATCATCGATTCAGCTGGAGTTGATACATGTCGCCATGGAGGGACCGTTCTGACTGCCTCAGCTGGTTATTTGTGTATAATGGGGGGGGCCTGCAGGGTGATTTAAACAATATATATTTTCAAAACCAATACAGAGTATGTGAACAGAGATTTCCACTTTCCTGTTTGTGGACTCATTAGCATAAACTTTTTGTATATCCATCAGGTTTTTACTTGTTTTCTTTTTATTTCAAAATGGCTTTTTTCTTTGCTTGGTTTTAGTATGTTGGGGTTGGCAGTTTATCTGTAGAGACCGTTGGTATTGCTTTTCAATACCACAGCAGACGTGATTGACTTTTCCAGCGCTCGCTCTGCACATACAGAGGGAAGCCGGGCGGTGTATGACGCGAGCTGAACTGCTGTCGCCGCGATCAATCACGGCGCAAAAACAGAAAAAAACCCACAAACCTTTTGAACATTCAGCATTGCAGTTGGATCAGTTCATGATGTTCAGCTGGTTTAGCTCCTATAAATGAGGTGTTTTTTTGTCAGTTTTTTATTGGGTGATGGAACTCCTTTATGTTTTTGATTTCATTAATGCAGTACCATTTTGTCCCTGATCAGAGTTTGCACAGTTTTGTTTTGTTGTTTTTTTATGCATTGCAATGTGGTACTGTTGCAACTTTACAAGACAGGCGCTTGTGTGTGTGAATTTATTTTCTGAAGTGTACGGGATTCATGTGTGTGAATATAGAAGAGTAGTTAGCAATACTGAGGGGATATCGCCCTACATTATTGGTGTGTATGTCTGAGCTGGCTCTGCACCGGTCGCTCTTATCAAAGTATCTGGATCATATGGAGTCAAGAAGGGGCCAAGTGTAGAGGTAAAAATTCAGTCCCTAAGATCTGCAACCTGTTCCTTCAAACCCCAACGACACTACTTTGGATATATATTTTTAAAAGTAATCACAAAAACACTGACGTACTCACGAGATGCCAGTAGGTGGTGATAAAGTGAGCAAAAAACAATATTCTCTAGTAACTTCACTGAGCTTTTCAGTACCTGATTGAAATTTAATAGCAACAAAGTCAGGACAATTTAAGACAAATGGAGGAAAAAAGTGTAAAAAAAAAACTGTTTTCTTATGTGGTTTCTAAAACACAAAGCAGTAGGCTACTATGTTATTGTTTCTCACACCCTCCATTTGTCAAGTGCTCAGGTATACATCTAAAGCTGAGGGTTTTTTAATTGTTATCTTTAGAAAGTCTGTAAAAATGTTGTTTTTCTCCAAAAAAAAAAAAAAAAACCTTGTTGATAAGAAGTATAAATGAAACAGAAAATGTTCATTTTGTTGAACTGAATAATATAGTTCCTCAACCCTTTTTTACAGCTGGTGTTGGGTTAACTTGTTTCCCCATTTAGGTCTACGGCTTCATCTCCACCCTGAAAACACACCTGCTACACACAGACACCACTGCTTTCTGCAAATCTTCACAAGCAGTTTACAGAACTGAAGGAACAGATGCAAAGGTGTTTCCCCAGCCTCTGGCCCTTTCCAGGCTCCACAGATACTTTGTGAGTCAGAAAAGCACTGTTCTGATTGGAGGTTTTTTACTCTTTTATTTTTAATTTTTTTGTTCATCCACATCAACCACATCAACATGATAATGGACATAACAAGCCAAAACATTTGCAGATTCAGGTAACTCCAAACATTTAAACATTTATATTATGGCAGTGATGATGCTGTAATTTTCTCTGAGTGGCCTTTTTTCCTCTACTTTTTTTTTTTTTTTTACTTAAATGTGAATGCTGTTCCATTTGTTGTTGTCACAAATCAATACACAATCCAAAACGCTCATTTCTGCTATTAAAAACTTCAAGATAAAAATCCAGTTTTTCCACCAATGACACTAAAGACCAACGTCCTGGAATTCTACTGAACAATCATAAAAAGTACAAGGTTACATCTGCTAAGTACACAGAAAAAATATAAAATAACATGAGTTTTTGTCATCTTGTTGCCATCACATTGAAACCAAAGACTAATCAGGATATGAGTTGGATAAATCTTTCCATACAGTATGTAATATGAGACTCCACCCTTCTCTGCTGCTGTTAGAGGTAGCTGTAGTGATTTTATTTCCTGCCGTGGTATGATCTATAAAACTGTAGCTCTTACATATGCAATGAAAACTGGACTGTTTGCTAAATCCCTCCCTTTATTAGTAATCTAATTACTGACTGAGGCATCACTAACCAGGGGTTAATAATATCTCATTGGAGACTAGCTGGAGACTCAAACTTGACTCAAAATTGGGAGAAAATCTGCAAATTTTGTGTTTGTGACCAAGCGACCAGTGAGCAGTTTGGCTATGTTTAGCACAGCCAGTTTTTGAAATTTGTGGCTCATTTTTATGTGCACTGCTTGCAAAACTGCATTCTAGGCTGTGCGCATTCTTTTATTACCCGCCCACGGCAGCTGCCCCCCACGTCTAGGATTTCATTTGTGGTAGACTTTTGAAATGAAAACAGGCAGATTAGGACCAGTTTTTAATAATTATTTCTCATCAACTTGGCTTTTTGACCTTGACATGGTTTCTTTTAGAGGAAAATACAGCTCGTAGCGCTCTTGAGATGAGTTGGAGACAACACCAAGAAGAGTTTGAGACATCTGCAACAACATTGTGACTTTTTTAAGAGGTTTGTCGCACAAGACTGCGAGCCTCTGCCACTCACATGAGGAAGCTGAGAAGCCCCGCAAACTCCTCACGAATGCCGCTCGCCAACCAGTCGCCAGCGGTCGCAGCCGGGTGAGATCCTGTCTTTACATTTAAAGAGCGGGAGTCTTCATCTTAAATTAAAAATGTTAGCATAGCTGGGTCACTAGCTTTTCAACTTCAAAAGCAGCCTCTTGTGTTTTCTATATGCATTATTGGCTCACAGAATCACAATGGGATTTTTTTTTTAAACATACATATGATTAAGATTTTAAACTTTTTCCAAGTTATAAATTTGTTTCCAAACAAAAATGCCATTTGAAATGTTGCTTTCAGGGAATGTGTATGTTTTTAGTGAAGAAGAAGCAAACTGTGTCCATTCTTGCGGCCTCATAGCAAAGACGTTAATATCCAAAATTTGTTAACACAGCAAAACTGTTAACTGAGCAAAACAGGACTTCATTAGTGACAAACAACATGGAAAATCAGTATTTTACCTCTGTTTTTATAATACAAAAACATGAGGCACAGCGGGTGAATCACTTGGTGACAGAATTTCAAAGCAGTCTCTTACTTTCATCACCTCACTGATCACTTTTACTCCCACCTGTATTCTGTCTGCTGTTCTTTACTCTGTTCTGAGTTGGAATCAACAACAATAAACCATAAATTCAGCAACATACACAGAACATCCATTTAAAGAAACAAAAATTGGAGTTTTTGTTCTCGCTTTACACCTTCATGGCACTTCATCGTACACAACAAAGGCTCTAAATCACTCAGTATCATATTTCTGTAACTACTGTTGTTTTGATTACATTTGAAATAAACAATGTTGGTAAAAACAGCAATCATGGTGCTTCTACTCAGTTCTGTAGTTTTTTTTTTTGTTTTGCATGACTGAAAAGAAATGCCTTAGAACAAATAACATTAGGTTGTAGGCCTAGATTTCTCACAAATGAGCACCTCTTTATTCCATTAATGAGTAATTATTTATGCATGCAGGACACACATAAGGCAGAGAAACATCTAGCTGTTTAAACAATATTAAAACTCAAATGTAAAATGCTTTAAAATGTGCAGCAAATGTCAACATGGGATCTTTGTTCCTCGCTCTAACCATGAAATCCTGTCTCAGTCTTGCTTGACAATCCCAGTTTTGCAATGGCCCGAAAAGAGAGCATGAAAGTGGAAAACACTTTGTGCCCAGTGTTTGTAAAGTCCTTGAATCAGGTGAGTAGCTGCGGTACTTCAGATTGAAGAGATGGAGCTCAACAGCTGTGAAGTTGAGTTAACAAGACACCAAATGGAAGAGGAGTCGAGCTCAGCGAGCAGAAAACAACATGAGGAGGTTTAGAGGAAGAAAAACCTATTGGAGTTTCCTGACATGCATCACTTGTTTCTGAAAAAAAGTAGAAAATTGGTTCAGTAGTGCAAAAACACCTCCTTTATGGTAAAACCCTTAAGTCTTAAAAACTGAGCAACTCAAAACACAAGCTTTTTATGTTTCACTCTGAAACAATAAGTGATTTTTCTTTTACGATTTTACAGTTAAATACTACAAATTAAACAGATAAATCAGAAGAGACCACAGCGGTGCAGACAGCTGGATAACACCAAATCTTTGTGGTTTGGTGTTTTGCTGCCATCTAGCGGCCAGGCGACGAAATTACCTGCAGGTTTAAGGCAGCAGTATTTAAAATGGATCAAATACAGTATGTGGGGGAAAAAATAAACTCTCTGCCTTCTGAAATGTGTGGAATTGCTGTAGCTTATGAATAAAGAAAATATTAGTTAACCAGAGTCCACACAATTTTAAATTCAGTTTGTAAACTTTAACATGACTTCAGTCACCTTTTAAAAAGTTTTAATGATTTTTTGAAAGACAAACATAAGTGCATGTTAGTTATTAATATTTTGGGGTAGGGTTGGGTTATGAAAAATCCAATAACCCATTTATTGGCCTGAAAGCCATTAGAATAACAAATCTGGCACTTTCTTTTAAATGAAATTGAACCAATAGAAATCAATATATAAATTATTTCCCCGCATTATAAACTTATCAAACATGCCTTGATGTGATTTAGAGATTTAGCTGCTAAATTCCTCTTAAGATTTTAAGATTAAAGACTGACACTAAGTATGCTGAAGAAAACTGTAAGAAGATAAATGAGATAAAAAGTTGTAGCTTAGGAATTTTCAAACATCCTCCAAAAACCTAATTTACTCCTTTTTCTTTTTCAGAAAGTGCCTGTTTGTCACATACTCAAGGAACAAGCTGCGTATTTACAGCAAATCTAAACGAAGACACTAATTTGGAGCTAAACAGAAAGCTCTAGTGAAAACAAAGCTGCTTAATCATGAGTCAATCTGAAGTGTTGGCCAATAAGATCCATTCCAGGAAAGTAAACGGTGCCAGGAAGGCATGCAGAAATGACATTTCCTTGTTCATGAATGTCTACTTGATTAACACAGAGCACTGGAAATGTGTAACACAGGCTCACCATCAATTCTTACAGCATTTTTTTGTCATTATTCTATAGATTTAAACAGGGAATATTTGCCTTCTTTCTTGTTTATGTTTTGTTTTATTTAGTTTGTGTGACCCGCATGTGCTGCAGTGTTTGTGATTTCGATCATTCAGTCAGTTCCCAGCTTCAGCGAGGACTCCTTATCCATGTCATATCTGCTTCCTGGCTCAGGTTTCAGCAGAAAAGGTAAACCAACACGTTTTTGCATTTTACCCAGCACTGGGCTGAACAGCCATGTCGGTGACGGCACTGAGCTCAGTTTACTTGTTAAAAGAGAGTAAACAAATCCAAACCGGCTGCTGGGATCGTCCAGCTTGTTTCCCATCCAGCTATTGTCGCCATTGACAATAGATGGAAAAAAAAAACAGACCCAGATTTCATGGAGCGCCTGAACAGCAGCAGCCTGAGCTCCTGAGGGCAAAGAGTTATTGACATTTAACTGCAGACGGAAGAGGAAAAGGTCCCTGCTTAGGAACTCAATTTACAGCCGATAACTCAGACTGAACAGAGCGGTGCCACGGGGAGAAAAAACCTGACTGTTTTCAAAACAAGCAAACGGTGCCGCGAGAACTCCGTCAGTCGGACCTCCTGATACGAAAGCCGCTGCGAGGTCACAACCACAAACATGCCTCAGTTTTGACTTGTCTATGCATGACTACATCCATTAGCCCTTTTCAACAAAGGCTCAGGTGAACGCTTACAGCAGTACAACCCAAAAATCACACCAAGACAACACATAAACTGTTATAAAACTGCTTTCCCTCAAATGAAAAAAATAATAATTTGAATTTGTATGCTTAGAAATGAAACTGTGTCAACCTGTGATGGCTTTCAAAATACTAACAAAAAAGGACAAAACAGATTATCAAATGAAATAATTTATTTTGCCCCAAACTAAACATGTCATATTACAATAGCAATAAAGAAAACAAGCACAAAATAACTGCTTTGGATATGAAAATTCATGAATAGTTGACATTTTTAGAGTTCATCAATGTAGTTACCGATCTGTACGGACACGCATCCTGTCTCTAAAATGTACAGCATTCCTTTTTTGTGACTTAATATAACCAACGTAAAAATATGTTTACAGGAAACAACTGGTGTTTTAAGGCAACACACAGAAGAAATATTGCTATAACTATAACTGCTTTAGTGCTATACACAGCTAAGTAAGAAACAGTGCAGCGAAATATTCACAGTTTGGTCACAACGCAAGGAAATCGACTAAAAACCAATCTGCTCAACAATAAATGACAGTGACAGTTCAGTAGTGTAGTTCTGTTAATTGTTTCTACCAAAACCACTGGAGTGCTGAGATCCAAAATAATAAATGTCTAACACCTTATGCTTCTTTGTTTACCCTAATCCCCCCCCCCTAATCTTTACTAGAAACACCTGAATTTATCGAAGTAGTTATAGGATAAGAGTAAATCTTTGGATTTGTTAAAAAGCAATCCCCCCGCTCAGGAATCCACACAGTAACATCGGACTTTTACTATAAATACGCTAAAAATCATACAGCTGCTTTTTACATTCAGTAACTTTTTTTTTTTACATAACGTTCTGTCTGGTTCAAAAAAGGAGCTCTGTAATCCTTGGGAGGTCCATCAGCTCAAAGGGCCTCGCTAATCTGGAACCAAACACACTGGATTACAAGGTTATAACAAGATAAAAGAAAATGCTTAAATCAAAGATATTTTGATAAGTTCCAGTGATATGATAGTGTAGTATAGTTTTGCTTCTTATTCCTGTCCTTTGGTTGTTTTAAAGACAGGAGGACATTTCAAGGTGACAGAAAGGTTACAAATCGAGTAAACACTGCTATAATCCAAGAATTAGCTGCATTACAAAACTAAACTGAACTGAAACTAAACTAACAGGTTCTGTTTGAAAAGGTCTCATGATCTAACTTCCCTAAAAGGGAAGAAAATTCAGAAAGAAAAGAAAATACTTTGTTTCAAAAGAATGTTACAAAGACATTAAGAAAACCTCAGAAAATGTGTCTCAACCTGGCAAGGAGGACAATATTTCCTTGAAAGCAGCGAGGACAGATTAAAAACAGTGAAGTAAAATCTGTGGGTTGTTCAGTGTAATCAACCAGAAGATAAGAGAACTGTTAAATTAATCTGGAATTGGTTTTTATTGCCCCTATTCGCAGCTGTTCATCTGACCATCGCATGAATACAGATGGTAAAACTATTTCACCCGAAAAAATATGACAAGTCAATAGTTGGAAAAAAGCATCTTAAAATCAGGAGGAACTACAGAGCCATCTGATCATTCTCTGCATGGCAACTTGTTTTACGTACAAATGTGTCATTGTTAAGAATAAAATGTTGATTATTATAGCTGATTTGATGCCTAAAATCTAATTTTTGATTAACAGAAATGCCTCTCAGCCCGTTACTAAAGAACCCACATAAAGTCATCACTCACTGTATGTCTGCTCCACCTCCAGGGCTTTTCATAGACCCAGTCCAGAGTTCTGTTTGGGTCGGGCCCCCAGATCCTGCACCTCCCTGGCTGCATTCTGGTTCTCGTCCAGAGATTTCTTCTCCTCTTTTGGACTGTACTGACCCTCCTCAGCCACCAGCTTCTCCACCTTTTCCATTAAGCGTCCCACCTGGGGATTCTCCCCGAATGCACAGTTGTTAATAACAAAGTACCTTTTCTTACATTTCTCCAGCACCCACTGCAGTTCTTTGCCCTCCCTGCGGATGTACCTCTCGATGGATATGGTCCTCAACACCTCCGCCCAGGTGAATACCACAATGGTATGCCTCCAGACCTGCTCACCAAAGAGGCTGACGTGCTCCTCGATGCGTGAGCGGTCCACCTCAGTGAACATGCCCACAGGGATGATCAGCAGGAAGGCATGAGGACCTGGAGGGCAAAGAGAGGGGCCTCGGAGTAGCTCTTCTTTGTAGGAGGGTGGCGTATCCTGAGCAGAGAACCAGCCTGGAGTGTCCACCACGATCACCTGCTGCCCATCGACCTCCGTCTCCCTTGTAACGCAAAACTCGGCCGCTCGCTCCAAGCGAAACTCTTCCTTGCCAATGATAGTGTTGGCTGTCAAGCTCTTCCCCGGCCACCTCCATCCCAGCACAACCAGACGAACCACAGGCAGGCGGCTGGCTGCCTGGGAAGCAGCTGATGTGTTTTTGACCTCCTTCTCTGGTTCAGCAGCCTCTCCAGCTACAGTCAGTCAGATCATAAATGTCAGAGTTAGCATGGAATATCTTTTCATCAAAAGAAATCTGCAAGTTTGAAGTACTTGTCAATTTTCTATCCTGTAATAACTTTGGCAAGATTGCTGCTCAATCATTAAATGACCTACAGCTTTGGCTACTAAAAGGGCCAGTGCTATAATAACATGTATGAAACTGATTGCAAAATGACAATTCTCAAACATAATGGAGAATTTCTTCAGGTCAAACTGGTAACTAAAAGAAGACAAAAAAGGGCATCACCCAAAGTGCTTAACAACTGGATTCTAGCTTTTATTACTGAGAGTTTAAGAAAATTTTATAACAATGATGTCAGAGAAATAAACACTGAATGGGTAGAGTTGACAGCTTTGGCTGTCAATGTTAAATATCTCAAATAAATAATGTTAACTTGGCTTAGCTCTTATATTTTTCCTCCACTTATCTCATCAGCAGATAACTATCAGGTGCTGCAAACATCTTATCAAAGTTTTTATCTGGAATGAAGTTGGTTAAAATGTTACAAAAATGTTTCTGTAAACAAATACAAGTAAAAAAATAAGGAATATCCAGATAATACAGAGAGTGTTCATATACCGAACACTGATAATGTCCCTAAACTACAATGTTATATCACTTAATTCATAAATATTTTGTCATGTAATGCTAAGCCTATTTACAGTCTTTATTTCATTTGATTTGATTTAGTATTTTAGGGACTGTAGCTCTCTTTAATAAATTCAAACCCATCATGTTCAAACTGCTATTTTTAATGTTATTATCAAAGGCAAAAAAAAAAAAAACTGACAAAAAATACTTTATTTAGACTTTTTCCACCCCCAACCAGGAAACTCCCATTAGTTGGATTTCTTGGTTTCTCTTGTTTCCTGTTTCTCAGGACTCATAAAACATAATTTTTCCAGATCATCTTTATACTGAACTGCTGCTATTTCTAACATTATTCTCACTTGTAGTGAACAAATGGCTTCCTACACTAACATTATGAATAACTTCAAACTATACTTTTATAATATTTATAATGAAGTTTATATTTATTAACAGTTCAGTATATTTAAGATTAAAACTGAGCTCAGTTTGTTTGAGTAAAAGTGTATTTACATCTAAAAACAAACTAAATGACACTTTTTTTTGTCATTACAGATAATTACCTTAAGGCCAATAGTATAAATAATTGAGGCAGCTATTTAAATTATTCAGAACTCCTATCAACGTGACAGTGTGTGGTTTCCAGAAAGGTAACAAACTCTATCCAAAGATATTTGTTTTGTGTGTTTTGTTATAATAAAGTACCTACGTGTGAAACGTGTCAAAATCCGGTTTGGTTGTTTAGTCTGAAACTGTCTACTAACTTTAAGCTAATGGAGACGACGTAATATTAGTTTGAAAGTTTGTAAAGTAGCCAGATAAACGCCTCACCTGGTGTTTGAAGTGTTTTATTCGCTTCCATTCTTAGTTTTTAATCCAGAATAAGATCTTCTTTGGGTGTTAATTCTCTTCGGCCGCCTCGTTCTTCAAAGAACTTCCTCTTGCTGATAACAAAAGTTACCGGAAGACAAAGTAATGTGGAGGCTGCGTCCGGTTCGGACTTTCAGAGTAAGAGCGGAAAATAAAAACCGGAAGTATAAAACCAGAGTTTGTAAACATGTTTTTATTTTTTATTTTATAAAAGAAGATATGAAAAAAATCACCTTAAGGTAGTCACAAATCAATTTACACAAATTAAACCAACTAATTACATACTAATTACATACTCCAAACTAACGCCAGACTGCTATGCTGAGCACGAGCAATGACTTATATCCATATAAGTCATTGAGCACGAGACTCTTTTTTTCCTTCCGTGGCGGACACAAGATGAGCAGAGCCCATTGGTGGAGAGAGCTGTCTATTTTCAAGGAGCCAATCAAAAGTGTCCCTATGATTAGGCTGACCAATCACAAGCGCAAGTGATGAATCTTTTTTTTTTCCCGTGTTTGGACTGCAGGCGTCGTTCACCAAATAGTCACGTATTACAAACAAAGCTGCTGTGTTTAAAAGAGAAAAAGAGCAACATCCTCGAGGATGATTTCTACTCCTCGGATCTACTGCACTGATTAGGTTTGTATATTTTGATTATTTCCATCCAACAAACGCAAAATGAGAAAAGAAAAAAAAAAGCCGAGCTAAGCAAGGTATTAGTTGAACCTAACTGTTTCTGGTGATTCTCTCTCCTTCTTCCAAAGAATATAAAGTATCATCTGACCACTGACTTCATGACAATTACTGAAATATAGACGGTCACAGAATATGACGGCTCTTATCATATATTGTGACCATACTGTAACTTATAGTAAAATACCAAATATTTGAGCCAAAGTGTTTCTTTATTAAATAAGAACTGTTGTAAGTAGTTCTTTGTAAGTATTTATACATATTAAAATCATTAAAAAAAAACAATTGTTTTTTATTGATAATATCTGTATGTACAAATTTGAGTAACTGTTATGAAAAAAACAAACACGCTCTTCTTCGAAGAATTTACCATGGCCTGAAATCTACACCAGCATATTCTTCGAGGCCAAGTTATGGTGTAAGACGCAACAGCGCCTCCTGCGGTTACAATATACGGTGGTCACCAACGACTTTTTTTTTAGTTTTTTTTTTTACTTTATTTAAACTAATCAGTTAACAAACAAAACAAGGTAATAAAGCCAGAACAAAGCATCAAAACTTACAGGTTGAGTTGTATACATTTAAAGCAAAATAAACAAAAACAAAACAAAATAAAAACCCATAGCACACAAATACAGAGATTTACAACAAATCAGCATTTTTAATTAAAGTACAAAGTTGTTGAGCAGACTTACTTTTAACTAAAATTAGAGACTCACAAAAACACTTTAGAAATTTTTTCAAATGACATAAATTTGGATTAACTTTAACATCTCCATTTATGAGCAAAAAAATTTCCCCATTAAAATAAAATTAATAATTAAAAATTCTGTTTTAGAGTTTTTTAAATCGACGCCATCTTGCTAAAGCAAGCTTAAAGGCGCAGGGTCATATAAACAATTATATGTTATTGACTTACCTGTTAAAATAAAGGTTATTTATAATAATAGTAATAATAATTACTATTAATATGTATGTAAATATATATTTAGAAGTCCACAAACAGCAATGATAGAAGCAGAAGATACAAATTTAGCAGTTTTCAGACAGACTGCTGAAAAAAGAAAATGAAATTATTTTAATACAGAATTTTATGAACAATAAGAACAATGACAAGCTTTTTTAAAAAACAACTACAGAGATCAAGTGAACACTTGACTTTTTTTTTAAAGACAGGAACTTATCGAGCTGATCTGTTTCTATTTTTTTAAGTTCCTGACCTTTAAACAGAAAAACCTTGGTCAACGTCTGACAGACACTCTTTTTAAGATGAAGAGTGTAATCAGGTAACATGTTTCTGCCTGATGCTCTAGAAACTGTTAACTAAGAGTTTGAGGATTTAAAAAAAGTCAAAGTTAAAATCTCTTTATTTGTCTCCCTTAAGAGAAATTAGTCTTGGACAGAGGGGTTCCACAGCATAGACACATAACATCACAAGGTTAATAAATACATTATTAAATTCATTAAAAACTAGCTGCAACACACAATCCTCCAACCTCTGAGTATCTTATTGAAGAACTAAACTCATTAATAAGGAATTAGTTATTATATTCATTGGCTAACTAGTTATTTTATTCATGGTGTACTAAACAGCAGTAACTTTAAAGCATGTTTTTAAAATTTAAAAAGAACTTCTTTTGTTTCCTCTGCTGAGTCTCCATCTATCCGTCGTGTTGATCGAATTCAGTTTGTTGCCTGGAGGACATCTGATCAGTGGTCAGGGTGCACAGCTGGAAACATCTGGTGATTGTTGAGTCTTCAGTTTCAGAGCGTTCAGCCTGGTGATCCGTCAACAGATTCTAACTACCTGTTAAATGAAAACAAACAGATTTTAGATGGGATTATAGTTACTATTTTCAGATAGTATCTAAGTTCTATCATCTGCATATTTAAAAATAGATTTATACAAAACTTGTAAAAAAAATGTTTAGGTTTTTAAAGTTAATAATTCAATTTTAAAAAAAGAGTTGAATAACATCGGCTTCAGGGTCGCCTGAATGGGTTTAGTGTAAGATAAGGGATCACATTAATTAATATTTGTATACTGAGTAAATGTGTAATATATTATACAATGACGTATACCTCTTAATTTTCATGTAATATGCATCAAGATGTCCCACCTGCAAGTGGTTCCAGCTTTGAGCTCCTCAGTGATGAGATTCTTGTCCTTCAGTTCATGACCTCGTTATTATATAAAAAAGAAAAAAAAGTTTATCGATAAAATGTTATGCCGTCTGGGCATTTTCCGCAACTATTTGTACAAGAAAGCGCAGCACAATATCAAGGAATTACAGTACTGCTGAACGGAGAGATTGAAATAATGTTAATGTCCTAATCACCAAATTTCTATGATTAACTGCTGTTGCATGGCTTGTGTGGGACCACTTTGGGGATTCCACTCACATCCAGATGGCATGTTGTTTTTCATTTAAAATATTATTTGTTGGTGCTTGCAATCACTTACTGTTGCATCACATTACTGTATGTTGTTGTTGTTTGGTGTTCACCATCACACTGTCACCATTACTGTTCTGTTTCATTCCTTCCTGACTGCCAGTGGCAGTAAACAAAGTGGATATGTCTCCTCGCACTCCGCGCAGGTCGAGAATTAATGTAAACAAAGTCACGCACGTGACACGTAGCTCACCTGGG
>NC_051450.1:13692270-13810086 GCF_001649575.2 Kryptolebias marmoratus | reverse complement strand
CCGCCTCAACGTAGCACCCGAATCTGCACTGGCTTCGGCAATCCTGCCTCTGGCTTCATCTACCTCCTGAGAGGGGAGTGAGTACTGCGTTCCTCGTGACATCGCTGGCATAAGTCATCCACTTTGTTTACTGCCACTGGCAGTCAGGAAGGAATGAAACAGAACGGAAGTTACTCTGTAACTATGGTTCTGTGAATTCCTGGATGACTGCCAGTCACACTGGTCACTCAGAACTTCTTCCCCGCGAGAAGATCCGAAGAGGCCGAACGTAGCCTCACACGTGCTATTTATAGACGCACGCCCAGGTGAGCTACGTCTCACGTGCGTGACTTTGTTTACATTAATTCTCGACCTGCGCGGAGCGCGAGGAGACGTATCCACTTTGTTTACTGCCACTGGCAGTCATCCAGGAATTCACAGAACCATAGTTACAGAGTAACTTCCGTTTTACTGTTGGAGTTAACTTTTGTACTGGCAGTCAGTTGGAGTTGAGTAAACCTGGTGATCAAAGTGCACATCTCCTGATTTCCCTTAAAAATTCAGCTCCTTCAAATCTGGATCCTACATAATAATGCTAACATTGTCCATGTTGTCCATGTGTTGTAGTGTTCCCTGCAAACCCTAAACAGATGGTGATAATTCAAACAGAAGCTGCTGGAAAACGGAGGCCTGGTGTGGACCATCAAGAACCAGAACCCTCGATATAAATGAGAAACTCTGGACCAGACTGGACGGAAAGCAGCTCAATAGGAAGAAGGTATCTCATGCCTTCACCTTTTTATTCACTGCATTTTCTTTGAAGAGTGAGGATGATGAAGAGAAACCTCTTGTTTTCACAGCTTCATCAGCAACAAATAGAAGACGACAAAGATCCTTCAACCAGCAGCTCAGCTGTCCAAGTGACAACAGCAACTGGTGGAGAGGACTGTTGAAGAGCAGAAACTACCAGAATATTAGACTGAAACACTCATAAAGATGATTCCAGCTCTCCAGAGACGGAGGTCGGTAAGGTTGATGATGGTATCCTGACTCTCAGCTTGAACATCTTTCAGAATCTGTGCCGAAAACTGAAGACAGTGACAAAGACTGGAAGGAAAACAGGGCTCCTTAGTTGGGTGTAGATACAGTCAACAAATTGCTCAACTGCTTTGAAAAGACAAGTCATTTAATGAGATCTTCAAGCTTTTTTGTAAAAAAGAAATGTGCTAAAGAGAAGAAAAATGTAGGCTTGTGCAGAGAGGTCCAGAAAAAACAAAAATCGTCTAGTTGTGAAGAAGACTGCGGCAAAAGATTTACCAGATCAACAATTCCAAAGACAAACATGAGAATCCACACAGGAGACAAACCATTTCCTTGTGTTCTTTGTGGAAACAGGTTTAGCCGAAAGGAAAGTTTAAACAGACACATGAGAGTCCACACAGGAGACAAACCATTTCCTTGTGCTCTTTGTGGAAACAGGTTTAGCCGAAAGGAAAGTTTAAACAGACACATGACAGTCCACACAGGAGACAAACCATTTCCTTGTGAAGTTTGTGGACGAATGTTTAGCGAAAAGGGAAGTTTAAACACACACATGAGAGTCCACACAGGGGAGAAGCCATTTCCTTGTGATCTTTGTGGACACAAGTTTAGCCGAATGTCAACTTTAAACACACACATGAGACTCCACACAGGAGAGAAGCCATTTCCTTGTGATCTTTGTGGACACAAGTTTAGCCGAATGTCAACTTTAAACACACACATGAGAATTCACACAGGAGACAAACCATTTCCTTGTGATGTTTGTGGACGAATGTTTAGCGAACAGTCAACTTTAAACACACACATGAGAGTCCACACAGGAGACAAACCATTTCCTTGTGAAGTTTGTGGACGAATGTTTAGCAAAAAGGGAAATTTAAACACACACATGAAAATCCACACAGGAGACAAACCATTTCCTTGTGAAGTTTGTGGACGAATGTTTAGCAAAAAGGGAAATTTAAACACACACATGAGAGTCCACACAGGAGACAAACCATTTCCTTGTGAAGTTTGTGGACGAATGTTTAGCGAAAAGGGACATTTAAACACACACTTGAGAATCCACACAGGAGACAAACCATTTCCTTGTGAAGTTTGTGGACAAATGTTTAGACAAATGTCAAATTTAAACACACACATGAGAATCCACACAGGAGATTAACCATTTCCTTGTGAAGTTTGTGGACAAAGGTTTAGCAGAAGGGAGTATTTAAACACACACATGAGAATCCACACAGGAGACAAACCATTTCCTTGTGCTCTTTGTGGACACAAGTTTAGCGAAAAGGGAAGTTTAAACAAACACATAAGAATCCACACAGAAGACAAACCATTTCCTTGTGCTCTTTGTGGACACAAGTTTAGGGAAAAGGGAAGTTTAAACAAACACATGAGAATCCACACAGGAGACAAACCATTTCCTTGTGAAGTTTGTGGACACAAGTTTAGGGAAAAGGGAAGTTTAAACAAACACATGAGAATCCATACAGGAGACAAACCATTTCCTTGTGAAGTTTGTGGACAAAGATTTGGTTCAAAGGCACATTTAAACAGACACATGGGAGTCCACACAGGAGACAAACCATTTCCTTGTGAAGTTTGTGGACGAAGGCTTAGCAGAATGGCACATTTGAACATACACATGAGAATCCATACAGGAGACAAACCATTTCCTTGTGATCATTGTGGACAAAGGTTTAGCCAAATTTCTAGTTTAAAGACACACATGAGAAACCACTCATGTGGGAAGACAATTTAGCTGTGAATATAAAGACAATTCCTACAGACATATGTAAGAGTTTTTGTGGAATTGAAACAGGACAGATCAATAATTACAACATTTAACCCACAAATAAGGAGCTACCCCTGTTTAGATGAAGCTTTGCCAGAACATGATAGTAGCTTCATTCAAAGCCTTTGCTACCAGTTCAATACCTCTAAGTAGTAAGGGCTACCACCAAGCAAGTGACAGCTTGGAGACCAAAGAACTTTCCTCATGTCAGAGACAAAGTTATGGGGGAAGTACTCATCAGGGTTGGATTATAAAAATAAAGAATATGTCCCAAACACTGAACATCCCACAGAGCTGCATTTAATCAAATATTAGAAAATGAAATAATTATGCCACCGCCTCAAACCATCTGAGAGAGGGTCATCCACCAACACTCAGATTCAACCAAGAGACCAAAGATAATTCTGATGAAGATGGGCAACTTTTCAGCAGAGATGGGAGTATCTGTCAGTGGGAACACTATAAGCTGCACAGAGATGGGCTTTGAAGAAGAGGTGGCTCTGGCTGTCCTAAAACTTGGATGTTTTATTCTTTATGAATCATTTAAGTACATTATATTCTGATATGATAAACAATGTTCTGCTTATGTGTAAATATCACATTTATTGTTCCAAATGCAGGAAAAGTGAGCCTTCTCTTGTCTGGGTTTTGAATGTTTTGAAGTTTTTGTTTTCCCTCAGCAGAGTGAACATTAAAATTGCCAGAAAGATAATACAAGTATGTTTCTACACTTACGTTGATATGACTGTATTTGCCAAAGCTGAAGTTTTTCACATCTTTTTTTTTTTATTCTTAGTTTTTCATACATGCTTGACCCTCATTGTTGTGTTTTCTCACCTTGTTTCAATGCAGCTTTTTGTTTTATTTTTTTGTGTTCATTATTTCTTTATGTAAATTCTGCTATTGTTCTTTCAATGAAGTTTGAAGGGAAAAACACTTGTTCAAAAAGATTTATTCCAGAGTCTTTCCTCGATCTCCTTAAACCACTGGACTGTTGCTTCAACTGTGTGTTTAGGGTCATTGTCCTGCTGAGAGTTGAACCTCCATCCTCGTTTCAAGTCTCTGGAAGATTCAGGTTTCTTTTAAAAGCTTCTCTGTATGCTTCACTGTACTGATGTTTGTGTTCGACATGGTGACTCTTGTGGTGGCAAGGTTTTTATATGATAACATCTGACTGTGTTATGTCTGAATTCCACGGCCTATGAGTTTTCACCAAATGACCCTGTTTCTGTTCATGGGAATCAGACTGACCTTGTTTCCCCCTCGCTCCTCCTCGCCTTCCAACATTCCAGTATCTTAGATATAAGCTCCTGTGTGGTCTCTGGAGGTAGAGGTTTGATTCAGAGCTTCCCATTCTGAGCTGGGACTTTGATGTTAATTGTAATTTGGCTTTAAGGCTCTCTGTATGTCATGCACCATACGTAAATAAACCTGTTTGAGTGATTTCATCTAACTGTCTGGAAATTGTTTTTTTCCATGATAGTCTGGTGGCAAAAAAGTTCAGTTTTAGTCTCATCTGACCACAGAACTTTAGGCTGTAATTAATTGAGTTTATAGTTTTGATTTCAGCTTGAAACATTTTACCACCTTCCACTTTGCAAGCATACTTTCCACACATGTCAGAGATAATGTTAGGGAGAAGTACAGATCATGGTGGGAGTATAAGAAACAGCCCAAACCTTAAACATCCCACAGAGCTCCGTTAGAAAATGAGCACAGCAAACCTGCCAAGAGAGGATCATCCACCAAAACTCACAGACTGAACAACATGTCAGCAGTAAGCATCAATATAAACATCCTGGAGTTACCACAACAGCTAATTTTCATTTGTTGTCCTAAGGCAGGTATGAAAAAGAAACTTCCCACAAAACAAAGAGAAGAGAATAATACAAACATCATCTATGTAACACATAACACAACATGAAATTACAATAAAAATATGTTCCTTGAAACAGAACACTTCTTATTCCAGGGGGGAGCCTAATTGCTGGAGGCAATGTGGAAACACAGAACCCAACCACTAGCATATATTCTGGGACTGTAAGATTAAAATACAAAACTGGATAGAAATACACAAAAATATTGAAAATATCTTGAATATAAGAATACCTATTAAATTCGCTATTGATTACGGCCTGTAAAAAAACTGTCACCAGACACTGGCTCCTCCCTGAACCCCCCACTTTCAAAGAATGGATAGAATGTGTTAATGAAATTTGTCAGATGGAAAGATTAACATATTTAATTTGTTTTCAATTGAACAAGTTTGTTATCTTGTGGTCCAAATGGGTATCCTAAATCAACAAAACACAATATGCAAGAAAACTAGATTGTTGAGAATTAAAAAAGAGAGAGTTCATTCTTCAGACTGTCTATTTTTTTATATAATTTACTTGTTGTTATATACAGAAAAGTAACTTTTTTTTCCTTCAAAATACCCCCCTTTTCTATCTTTTTATTTTGTTTATGAAAATGGAAATGTAAAGAGAAGGAATTTTGCATTTGATCACAGTCTGAAATCGTGTTCCTGTAATCTTCTCAATACCTAAAAAAATAAAGAATTAAAAAAAAACTGTAAAAATAATGTCGCCATAACAAAATAGACAAAGTAATTACGTATGAGTGCACCTCTGGTTAGTTTTAATGTTTAATGGGAAAACAAACAAAAACAATGAATCACTAATATTTTGATCAATATTAAATTTGCAATGATTAAACACAATTACTCTCTGACTTTGGAAATATTGCATTTATTAAACATAGAGGAGTGAATTTCTTTGAAAGTGAAGTTCTATCCAATTTGTGTCCTGACAGTATAAACATAATGGGACTGTTAAGGTAGTTAAGATCACTGTAAAAACAAAGAAAGAGGACACAGGTACTGAAAACCTAAGTTTTAGTTTAGTCTCTTGATTCCTTCACTTTTAGTTAAAAAGATTCAAACCAAAAAATATATAAAGCTCTTCATGTTCCCTAAAAACCTTCGGCAAGAATGTATAAAGTTAAAAAAAGATGGGAAGGGATATCAGTGATGTCTTCATTGACATGGTCTCTGTGTACAGTGTCTTCCTAATGGACTTATGTTGCCCACGATGCCAGCATATGCATGTCGTCATCCTCTTCAGCCCTTCTTCTGGTTGCTGTAAAAAATAAAAAGTGAACAATCAGTCTTAAGGCTACTTTGCTTGTCACTTCTATTATTTAGAGCACAAGCATAGTCACTATTAATAAGCTACCTCAAACTAATAACTCGTTCATTTTGATGCGAGTTTGTACAGAGCATGAGTTGTCTACTCTGTTACTGAGATAATCTTGTGATTAGAAGGTGATGGTGGAGTAGAAATGTCCCAATAAACCCAGTTTCTTTGGTCAGTGTTGCTGTAACACCATGTAGCTCAGTTTGTTGAATGTTCCCATTTTATTGTGGTCTTCAGAACTTATACAACCATTTAAATTCTTTAAGAAAGTAAGTTAACCCTGAGGTTGGAGTGAACTCTGAGTTTTCTGTTACAGAAAGAGAGTTGAGTGAAACTCAGTTTATCACCATAGTAACAGACTCTGAACTTATCCTATATGCTGGCAGGTTTTCTATAAAAACCTTGAGTTTCTACCAGTCCCATCCTACCTGAAGCAAGCTGTCTGACACAAGTTGCCCATTATTAAACAATCTGACTGATACTGAGGCAGAATAACGTTGCCGGGTGTAGGGAAAAGATTTTCCCACCCTGATTGGATCATAGATAACGCTTTTGCTGGAACCATATCGCTTTTCATTAGATTAATGTTCTGCAGCCACACACATCCAATATTACACACTGCAGATGTGTGCTCACATCAGAACAAAGTTTGGGGAGATATAATTTGCATAAAAATATTCTGATGGCCCAAAGCATCTTCACAATCAAATCACCACAAAGACAATTTAACAATTATTTGGTCTTCTTTTCTGCTTAGAAGGACATACACATGCAACAGTTAGGATTTGTAAAGAATTATCCCAACTTTACAGCATGAAAACAAAAAATACAGAGCAATAATATAAAAAGCTAAGCTAATCTAAAATAAGTCATATTAAGTCACACTAAAGATAAATGAGGAAGATATAAGGCAGATACTAAGATAGAAAGATATAATAAGCTAACATAAACTAAACTAGGATTTAAAAATCTCAGCTGAACAGATCAGAAATGATAAAAGCTATACTAAGCTAAAATAAACTAATAGTACCAGAAGGCCAACTAAAGGTGTCAGAAGGTTTAAAAAAACATTAAGTCAGCAAAGGCAGGATAAAATTGACTAAGTCACACTAAAATAAACAAAAATAATAAAGTAAGAGAATTTCTAGACCCACTTTCTCGATTTTACAGCCCAAATACAGTTTCCTTTATTGGTTTGTTATGGGCAGCAATTTTCTGTCATGCAGCACCTCTCTTTGGCTGCTGCTGTCACCACATTACTTTTTTATTTTTTTGATGAAATATATGCTACTGTATTCTTTGTAGCAGCAAGGTTTACACTTAAAGCCACTGAGGTGCGTTCCCTCGAATGCTACAAATCCAAACATGTTCCATGTGATGAAAATCCTTATTTTTTTTACTTGCAAGAGTGTGTGATCATAACCTATGTGCTTCAGTCACCATCCATACACGAGCAGTACTTGTATCAAGCAGCATGAAACTGTTCGTTCCTCCAGCCTTCAACGTCTTTCACCCATATAGGAATTTGAAAACATAAGCACCCCCTACTGGCTTATTTGGAGTGTGCGTGAATCTAATATTGCAGATAACTTCTGCAGGAAAGACTGAAGGTCAAGTTTCATGACAGTGCTGTGTTTTGAACTCACTTGCGCGCTGACTGGGGCGGGCTGAAGGCAGCTTGGAGCTGGGGACGCTGGGCAGTCCTCCCATGCTCTTCATGTTGTCCTCCATCTCCTGCTGCTCCAGTTCCTCCAGCTCTGCAAGCAACTCGTCCTTTAAAATAATATTAGAAAAAATAAATAAATAAAAAAAACACAGATTAGGAAAAAAAAAAAAGACTCAAAAGAAGTGGCTGATGGGCCACAAGAAAACTAACTACATAAAAATAGCAGAAAAATAAGCCTGCTAACCTCATCAAAATTATCGCCGAAAGGCCTGGAGATGGCTTCGCTGATCTCCTGAGCCACCCCTTGTTGGTCTGTGATGTCCTGCATCATATCATCTATCCTGTCAACGTCCCTAAGATTGAGAAATGAAAATGGGAATGAATAAACATACCAAAATCACGTTGTAACAAAAAAATAAATAAAATACAAATACCTTGTCAACAAAAACACAAGGTCTTTGTCAGGTAATCTGCGTTGACTAATTTTTGTTTCTGTTCTTTATTAATCACATTGGTACGTCATCCCAGAAACTGTATCTGTCAGATTCAGGCTCTTACATGTTGTCGTGGACCTTCTTCATGGCCTTGGCGGCAAAGCCCATGTTCTTCAGGACCTCGGTGTTGGTGTGAGAGTTCTCCAGAGCTTCTCTCTGAAACTCGATGGTGGAGAGCGTGCCGTCAATCTGAGTCAGTTGCTGCTCCAAGCGCTTCTTCCTCTTCAGGGCCTGCAGGGCAGCTTTCAAGTGGAGAGGATGGAGGAATCAGTTCAGCTCTTAAAGATTTCTTTCAATCACCTGTTTGTAACGTGCTGGGTGTGTACAGAGAACAGAAACGCAGTTCTTCCCTTCACATGGCGATGTTTATTTTTAGTCTGAGGTGATTCAGAGAGTAATGCAGCTATGAAAACACCTCACGCTGCACAGGGAGGGGAAAACTGTCAGGCTTTGTGAAATGTTTCTTTTTTTAAATCACATCAGTTTATTCATGTATCTTTTACACGTTCAAACATGATGAAGATTTCCAGGAAACCGTACAGGTCAGGGTTTACATGAGTCTAATGTTTTATCCCATTTACCTCCACCTGCTGGACTCACAACAAGCCAGGAAGACATGGCTACCTTCAAGTTCGCCACTGTTCCTTTTGTTCAACTCAAGAAGAATATTTCAACAAATTCAAGAACAACAAATGAAAGATTCTGCATTTAGTTTAAAAGGTGCACTATTGTCAAATTCACAAGTCAAAACAAACGAACCTTACTGAAGTTAAAAAGAAGATTTCTGTAAACATTTTATTAGATTGTTTTGGTAATGAAGTGCAGGAGATTTGATATTCAGATTTCAAGTTATTTATTTGTTTAAAAGAAAAAATTATTATTATTGTAAGATTGAAATAAGCTGTTTAATTGCCTTGGTCTAGATCATACAAAAATGTAAGGTTGACTCTTTCTATATCGACTTACTTAAGTAAAGTTAATAAACTTGGAAAGTTAGGGCAACTTTCTGCGGGTGTACTCCTTTTGAGTAAGCCGGGCGATGACCCGGGCAGAAGTGAGGACAGGCTGGGAGGGGAGGAGACTCTTCTTAAATGGAGAGCAAAGTGCTTAATGGCGGGAGGAGGCGTCACCTTAAAATCACCGAAGTTTAGCTGCTGCATCCAAACACTGTGTAATGTGTAATATCAATATGTCTATGGCTGGATCTGAGCGGGGCATTAGGCTGATACACAGCATGAACTGGAGTGCAGACTCCTGCAACCCAAATACAGCCGCCTTGTCAGTCGGGCTATAAATGGTGCATGTGAATTGTGCACCTGCCATGTTGTTTACATGGCAGGTGATTCACAGTAACATGTAAAGTCAAGTGAAAACAACTCAAAACGATTACAGAGGGGGGTTAATATATTCGTTGTGACTTTTATTTGACATTTACCTGATAAGTCGACTTTCAAGCTGTACTGGGTACAAATTTCCGAAGGTGTTAAATACCTAATTAAAACCTACCTCTCTTGTTTTTCGTGCCATTCTTCTTAGCTATTGCCAGTTCTTGTTCTATCCTCTTCTCCAGGTATTCCTGCTTCTTGGTCAACATTTCCTCCGTCTCCCGGAGTCTGTGGATGGCCTCCTGGGCAGAAGGTCCTCCCTTCGACCGGTGTCTGGACTTTGAGGAGCTGGAGGAACTCGAGCTACTGGATGAGCTGCCCTTAAAAAGCTTCGAGATCTTGCTCATTTTAGCTGCTTTCACAGCAAACCGTGAATATTAATTTAAAAAAAAAAGTAAAATAAAGCACACGAACTCGACCGAGTCCGAGACGAGCTGTCCTAATTCACAGGCGGATGAGTTGCGGATTTTCCTGCTCGGCGACTTTGCGACTTTGTGTTTTCGGTTCTAACCAGGCAGTGAACGCACCTTTCGGCACACCTTGTGACGTCATGACGTAAGGCGTCAGGTTCCAACCATACCTCGCTGTTCTCAGGTTTACTGAAACAACCAATGACATTACTAGAATATATGTCACTGGGAGCAACAGTACTTAAGATCATTAGATGGAAACCTGGATGGACCTACAATAATAAATTTTATTTTATTTTATTTTATTATATTTTATTACTCGGATGCATACTCCCAAACCCACCGCTTGGTGTCGCTACTGTTCAGGGACAGTTTTCGCCAACAGCTATTAAACAGAAAAGAAGATAGATTTAGCTCATAACAAGCTAGCTGATGGCTGAGTTAGACATCGGGAAACATTGTCAGGTTGATTCCTGTAATCTGAAAGGTCCGTTGTGGTTTTATCCGAAGTATTACAAAAAAACCTTTACGTGTGCTCCTGTTACGTTGGTTTTCTGCAAGTGAAGCACTCCTGGTGTCTTTGTAGCATGTAGCCTGTTAGCTTCTTTAGCACAGTACATTAGCAGGTAGGCTATTCGTTGTCACTGAATCTTGTAAAAATACACTTATATGAGGAGATAATTCAGAGCTAATTTAGACTTAGCCTTGTAGTCTTGCTTTTTTTCCCCAAGTCATTCTTAAAATTACAAGCCAGTTGAATCAACCTCCAGTTTTATTTGACTCGTCTGGAGCTTTGTGGATTTTATTAAAACATTTAGTCTGAAACTTTGTTGACCCTTGTGCTAACAGTTTATCCTTTTTTTAACCTACACTCCTGTTTTAGATTTTCTTCCATTTGTGTGTGACTCCTGCAGTGGTGTTTATTGGTAAGTAAAGTCTCAGATTTTGAAGATGATGTATTTATCTTAAATGAAGTCAAATATATGTGCTTTTGAACTGATAGTTCTGCCCATCTGTCACTTTTTACTGTTTATAAACAAACATATTTGACATAGTTTGTTTATGTTAGCAGCACATTTGTTCCAAAAAGGAAAAAGAGGTAAACTCTGAATACTTAGTTAAATACTTAAAAATTGTGAAAGAAAAACTAAAATAGTACAGTAAAATAGGTACAATTAGTAATTATAGTTTTGTTTACTTTTCATCTTTGTTATTGTTGTTTATATTTCATTCTGTCTCTAACAGTCTTGAACACAGAAGCAGAGAGGGTCATTCATGTGCAACGGTAAGTTGCTGTCATATGTGGTGTGTTTTTCTTCAGGATTATGTCTGCTCCTGTTAGATTTCCCCAAACTGTGTCTTTAGTGTGGCTGTGTTTGTTGTTTATGATCTTGTTTTTGTTTATTTGTTTCAGGAGCCAGTTAAAAGAGAGTCCCAGACCTCTGGTGCTAGCTCGAGCTATCCATGCTCATTTGAGGACTGCAAGGGAAAAGAACTGCTGCCAGTTTTATGTCCACAGTGCGAAAAACATTTCTGTTTGGCGTACGTTTATCATTTATTGTTTTATGATGAAAAACTTGTTTTGTCTTCTGCTGTTATCATTTAGACTTCAGACAAAGGTTAAGAGGGAAGGGTTTTTATATTTCAATGCGGGAACGGATGAACCGTTAACTGTGATACATATATTTTTTTTATTATTCCTTGTAGCCATCGTCATCAAGATGATCACAAGTGTGAGAAGTTGGAGGTCCAAAAGCCTCGAATGTCTGCCACCAAGGAGCTGGTGCAAAAGATTGTTGGTGAGTTAAACCAGTACAAGCTGTGTTTGTTTTGCCATCCTTTACTTATGCCGATGTGTTCAGTGTTATCCCAAATGTTCTCATTTCTCATCAATAAAGCACACTTGGTTTAACTAGCATTTATTTGGATTATATTTTTATGACTCTCCTTTGTCCATTTAGAGTCAAAGGATGGATCCAAAAGCAAAGGACGCAAAGGTGCAAAGAACGCAGCCACAGCAGCGAAGGTAGCGCTGATGAAACTGAAGCTGCATGCTGCGGGAGACAAGGGACTTCCACAGGTAAAGCTCCAGCTCTGTCTGTTTTTAGTCCTGAATTTCACTGTCTTTGCAGCTTCTTGTCATGTTACATCACTAATCGAGTGCCTACCATTTTATTGTTTTATGCTTCTCAGACAGAGAGAACCTATTTTCACGTGTTTCTCCCGAAAGAAGCCAAAGAGTGCAGCCAGCCCATGTTCTTTTCTTCTAACTGGAGTGTGGGGAAAGTGGTGGATTATGCCGCCTCTGTAGCCAGCCTCAAAAACAACAATAATGTACTGACAGCAAAGGTAAAGAGAAAATAAAAAACACTAAAAATGTTGTAACACATTATTTACAGTAACTGGTTTCCTTTCTTTATGGACAACCTTCATAAGTAATCTGTCATATTTTTGATGAGCTTTCTACATATCTGTGAGCTTATCTATATAAATTGTTTGAGCATACATAGATGTTTTTACACTTTTCAGACTCATTTTTCAGGATAGCTGCTAGTGAGATCTGAATTAACACGGAGATGACTTACCAATAGTTTTGTTTGTTGGTGTTTGTAAATAATTTAGGCTTAACTGAAGCTTCAGCAGCAAATTATGTTTAGTATGTATTTAATTAAAAGTAGAAAAAAAGTCACATTTTAGTTTTGAAAAACTTACTAAGAGACATATAATATAGTTCTCTTATTTTAGATCAGAAGAGAAAATACGAAGTTCTTTAGTTTTGAGGCCTTGTATTTTTTTAGAACAAATTGCTGCAAATGTCTCTATCTGAAAGAGCAAGTAAAATAATGTTTGCCTGGTTAGAAGCATGACCCAAATGAGAGAGCGATCAGCTGAAACGATTATAAAACTCCGTCAAGTAGATAATTTAACTTAAAGTATGGCAAAATAAGAGGCTATGCTGGAAAGTACTATTTGTTTAACATTTTTACTATTTATATAATGTTTTAGTTTGTAATTTTAAAAATTCCTATATGCTGAAAAATAATTTAAAAAATCTCTACTAATTTAAAAAATGTATTTCTTGAGGTAGGGTTCACAAAGCCAGTATATATAGTTATTTCAAATTGTTTTGTGTCATATCTGTAATTTTCTTTAACAAAACATTAGATTAAACATCATCAGACTGGTGATTCTGCCTTGTCTCCATTTGCAGAAACTGCGGCTCTGTCATCCTCAGACAGGCGAGGCTCTCCGGATGGATGACACCCTGCTCTCGCTTCTGGCTCACGCAGAAACACCCCTACATAATGGGGGTAACGTGATCCTGGAGTACCTGGACAATGAGAGCCCAGGACTTGAGGATGTTTCTAAATATATTACTCAGATGTGACCAATCAACAATATTGGTGTATGGATGGGGTGTGTGTAGTTTATATTTATGTCAATAAAATATTCTGTTGAGTGGATGGATTTCATTTGCACAGCTTGATCTGTTTTTTGTGATCTTTAAAAGCAAGATGCATGAAAATGTCTACATGGGAAATTGCAGCTCTTCAATTAGGTGTGCTAAATTTATACAATAAAATACATTTCTGCTGTTTTATCTGACAACTGTCAGCTCAATATAGGCTCAAAATAAAATTAATTATGCTATTTATTACAGTTATTTGTAATGATCAAACCATTTATAGACTACTAGTCTTTGCAGGGAACCCTCTATTTACCAGTTAATATCGTTGACTTTGTTTTTTGTTAGCTAAATATTTGTGGTCACATAGCACAATATAGTTGCGAAACAATTTGAACCAATCACAGTTGATGTTGCCCATAGTGATAGGCTCCAGCAGCCAATTACAAGAGGACATGAAGGAAAAATGGGCAGGGCCGTAAGCGCAGTGTATATAAAACGAAAAGGGGCTGGGTCACCTACTACATTGGGATCTGTTGTTTTGATGCGATTACATCCGTTATTTAGGCTAGAGACAAAAACAGCAGAGCCAGAACTCAATTGAGATATATTTTTTATTAGGTTTGGTAGCTCTTTGCTGCTTTTCCGATTGAGTCGCCAGGAAGGAGCGGCTTGATCCTTTCTAACATAGATTGTTTGTAAAATTAGGTCGAAAGGGATGCCGCTGCAGATAGACTCCGACGGACGCCAACAGTCTTTGGATGTAATCTCGTCGCATTTAATCGGGAGGAGCAGTTTCTGTATAAACTTAAAAGGCCTCAGAATAACCCATCCTCGACCGAGTGTTTGTGTAAGATACTTAATCTCAAGTTCGCACTACTAGTTCCGCTGTGACGCGAAGATAACGGTGTAATAACCAGCTAGTTGAGGCGGCTAGCGTTAGCTGGTCAACAACAAAGCGCGGATCGTTAATCCTCTGTAACCGCTCCGCCGAACGGGCCGAGTCCGTAAAACGAAACGAGACGAGCGCTGGGAGCCCGAACCCGTCGTAGTCTGCCTCTGCTGAAGATAATTCCAAGGTAAGTGAATAACAAATAAATAAATAAATAAAAGTCGATGTTCGCGAACCAGGAAGACAGTTTGTTGGTGCGGGTGGGGGAGGGGCGGTTGTTTCTGTCTGAGGAAACTGTTTTGGTCGGAGATGTGTCCTCACGGGGCGCTGCTGCAACACCTTTTTCACGTTTATTTTCTAATATTTAACAAGCTTTAGTTGCACATATTCTTTTGTTTCACTCGGTTAAAACGTAACTCATGCATGCAAGGTGATTAATATAGAATTGTGCCTTTAAATCAAGGGTTTTTAGTTATGTTTTGCTTTGTTTCCCCCCCACAGACAGCTATGAAACTGTTGGAAAACTCCAGCTTTGAAGCCCTCAGCTCCAGACTGTGTGTTGAAACAGGAGAGTCTCGCATCCTCGGCAGGTAAGGAAACGGACTCCGTTTCCTGCTGAGTGCACTAAAAGTCAGCTTTCTTTCCTCTTTTATCTCATGGCGTTTCAAGATCTGTGGCACCTGAACGCCACATGTTAATCCAGCTGTTGCACTTGCTGTTCGAAGGAATCTAACCCTCACCGGACCCTGACACTAACACTGACGCAGGCCATTTCTAGAGGCGTTTTTAGTTACTACCTTGTCAGTGGTGCAAATCAAGGTCAAGGTGTCGTTTCCTCGGTCAGACATTTTGCTCTAAATTCAGCAGTATTTTCACACAGACAACGCAACACTGCGCTGCAGGCGGAACAAGTAAACAGTCCTGACTAACCAGTCGCAACAAGCGTTTATTGCATTTATAAGGACAATGTTTGGCTTGTGTGGCGTCATGGAGCGGTGTTGGAGTTTATAGGAGGTGTAAAGTGGTGCAGAGATGGCTGATCCCCCTCTTTACTAGGTCAGTAGGGCAATAAGGAACACAATGATAGCAGTTTATCGCTCCGAAGGCCTACTTTCAGAGCATGTGTTTAAAGTTCATAGACAGGACTTTTTTTGCTCTGCAAACATAAACTGTACCAGTCTGCTTCGGGTTATGTAAACCACCCCCCAACAGCTGAATCTGCAGATAAGAACACACTGGGAGAGTGGTTACGTAAAGTCTGTGCAGTTATGCAGTTTGATGTGTGGGTGGCGAAACCGAGCCGTGTTGGTTGTGACCCGCAGTGACGCAGTTCACGGTGTCTTCTCACAAGACCCCGTGGTTATTTTGGAGGCGGTTGTCGAGAGTGTTATGGGCACGAATGTTGAAACACGCACATTACATGAGTGCTGCTTAGTAGATTAGTGAGGCAATCCATCCGTCATCGCAGTTGTTGTTGTTGGATGTACATGTTGCACCATATTCCAAAAAAAGTACATGATAATAATTCAAGGTCATTTGTTGTGTGCAGTACGTTTGTAAACAAATAGATTTTTCCTTAATAAATATGTAAGACATCTGTCATTAAAGATGCACGAGTGTAGTCTTGATCGCAGCTTCTGTGTCCTTGCGGTCTTCTGGTTACCAGCGGTGCTCGGCGGGCAGCTCAGCTGTGTTGAGTTTTAAATATCAGTGCTGCTATTTCCACTCCGTTGTCCTCTGATGTCTATAATTAGCCTGTCAGAATCTGGGGAGGGGGATCGCTCCGGTCGGTCTGTCCTAAGCTGCACCGTCTTGTGTAGCCTCTGTGTGTGTATGTGTGTGAGGGTTCAAAATAAACAACTGCACACCAGTCTGCTGCGCTCGGATATCCGTATCAGTGGCGTCTGACCCAGATACACGAACGCAGGAGAACTTTAGCAGCCACCCGACTTGTGTCAGTGCAGATATGACTTCCGGTGGAGAGATGCGTAAGAACGTGGGCTGTATATGTGCAATGATCCACTTTTATCAAAATGAATGCATTTATTTGTTGTCATAAAGTTTTACTAGGTTTCATGGTGTAAACAATAAAATGAGATATTAAGCGAGTCATCTAACATTTTCTTCCATAATTATTTTGAATGCTTTTTGCTTCGCAGGATCGAGAGCTACTCCTGTAAGATGGCAGGGGACGATAAACACATGTTCAAGCAGTTCTGCCAGGAGGGGGAGCCACATGTCCTGGAGGCCCTCTCGCCCCCTCAGTCCACCGGCACCACCAGCCCCTCACAGTGAGTACAGCGGTCCAGTTGAGCAGAGGTTTAGGCGGGTGGGTGTGTCGTGTGGGTCTCCTGAAGTATGTGCTCCTGTCTTGTGTGCAGACTGGGGAAGAGCAGCGAGGACGGGGAGAACCCTCTGAGCGATAAAGTCTGCAGGAAGACACTGTTCTACCTGATCACCACGCTTAACGAGTCCTTCAGGCCGGATTACGACTTCAGCGCCGCTCGGGCCCACGAGTTCAGCAGAGAGCCCAGCCTCAACTGGGTTAGTGTTCGTGCTGCCCGGCAGAGCAGTGTGGCGGACCAGTTTGAGACGGATGAGCAATGATTTGATGCCATTTCTCTCCAGGTGGCCAATGCAGTGAACAGCAGCTTGTTCTCGGCTGTGGGGGAGGAGTTTAACTCTCTGCGGCCTGAGCTGTGGAACGCCATTGACCAGGAGATCAACCTGCAGGGCTGTGACATATACAGGTGGGTGACTGGGTCATTTGTTTCGCTTTAAAGTCACTGTTGTGTTAAATGAAGCTACGTGAAGTTATTTGTTCCTTCTCAGCTACAATCCGGATCTGGACTCAGACCCTTTCGGTGAGGAGGGCAGCCTCTGGTCCTTCAACTACTTCTTTTACAACAAAAAACTGAAGAGGATTGTGTTCTTCACATGTCGCTCTGTCAGGTCAGCAGCATTTACAACACTATATATATATATATATATGAGTTGTATTAGACCTAATAGTTTGACACGTTTTACGTGCGCAGCGTCCTGAGTGGCTACGGCCGCGGTTGTCTTGACGACGAGCTGAACATGGAGCTGGAGGACGAGGAGGAGATGGACGGCTTCACAGAGGAAGGGTGAGGCAGCTCGTCATCTGCCAGGTTTTCTTGTTTTCTCCTAAAATATTTGTCTCCTTTTAATTTTCTTCCCCCTCTCTCAGGTGCCCCAGAGCCTTGTGTGTGTAAATCCTGGCTACGCCTCCTTCGAAACATCTGGAAACTCATGTCGTTCTTTTTGTCCTTTTTCTTTTTTTCTGTGGGATTTTGCTGCCTCATCCAAAGCCATTTTCACTTTCTAAACTACTGCATGTTTGCTCCCTCTCGGTGAACTGCGTGCCACAAGGAGGTGGACGTTTTATTAAAAAAAAATTAATAATTAAAAAAAAAGGTGCCCAGCAGCCGCACAATGTGATTTTCAAACCCTTGAGGAACATATTGTCTTTTCCACGTGTTTTCTCAAAGACAATTTGATACGAAAGTGATGGATTTATGGCAGAGGAATTGTGAAAGAGACTGCCGCAAGTTTGGTGTCAAAGAGAGAAGTCAGGATAACACCAGCAAGAATGAGAAGTTTATTTGATCCAAACCGGGATGGAGAGCCTGAAAAGACTGACTGGACAGCAGATGGCTTTTCATTTCTTCAATGTTCCTTTTTCTGTGACACGTTGGACACCCTGAAATAAGCTTTCATTACTGAATCGTATTGTATGATAGCTATTTTCTGCAAATGCACCTGTTGGACAGGAAGGTTTGGCTGAGTGGGAGGGGGGAAATAAACAATTCTAAGTATCTGGTTTGTAGCTTAAAAAACATTTCAGATTTTAATCAGACATGCAGTCAGACACTTTGACTGCTTGTTGTTTTAAAGCTTATTTTCTTTCATTTCTCTGTCCACCACTGTTTGCTAATTTGATCATTGCTTTGTTTCAAAGGCTTAATAGAAAGTGAATGTATAGTACTGATTAAAAATATTAGAAAACTCTTTAGAAAGGGCAAAGCATATGTTCATTAAAATGTGGAAAGAGTTATGTTATTAGCTCCTGTGCTTTAATCCACTTGATGTTGCAGACTGTAATAAATTGATGTTTGTATCTGAGTGACCTGAATCTAGTCTTTAAAAACAAAATAATCGAGCAATAGAGCATTCCACCTGTAATTAACTCATAAAAGTGACAGTAAACAGGTTAAAAAACAAAAACATTTAATGAGAAAACAAATGCAGTACATGATCCGGATAAGATGTTGCCACAGTACATGATCTGTTTCTTTCCTTTTTTGGGCTCAATATGAGAGCTGTGAACCTCGTAGGTAGAGACTTTTAACAGCTGCACGGGTTCTGTTTGTGTACAAAGGCATTGCGCCACAACTCTATGGACTCCAGGTTTGAAGAATTTTAATTCAGGCTCACTGGAATTCATGCGCCTCCTTCCCGTTTGGCCGCTTCAGAACTTGTAAAAGCTATACAAGGTTTCAAAGTGGCACGTGCATAGATCTGATAGCAAGTTCAAGGAATTCTTTTTACTGGTAAGTAAAGAAAATCAGGCAGACTGTCAGGTTTCCACACGTAGTCCTCCAAACATCCAGAACAGCTCTGTTAAGGCTGGGGATCAAGTATTTCCAAGCCTATATTTCACTATAGTGCAAGTGATAAATGAGAAACACCTCCCTATAAATGAATGGCACCTGATCCCTTTGATTAGAAAGTACAAAATGTTTCAAGAGACATGTGGTGCCAGATTAGGTAACAAGGAACAAAACGACAAGAAAGCGGTGATCACGTATCCCTACAGAACAGCTCAGCGTGAGAACTTCCAGTAATGTTCACTAAAAACCGTCAATAGAGCAAACAGAATTAAATAAACCCATGCGTCGTTTAGGACATGTTTAAAATACTGTCAAAACCGAGTTCTGACTGTCGTTTTGTGCCAACATTTTGAGCTGGCATTAATTTGGATCAAGAATAAAGGCTGAAGCAAAACAGGTTTTTGTACTGTACCACATTTTAACACAGAAACAGTCACTCTTTAAGTGTGAGAAAAAACACTAAAAATGTAGCTTATGAAGCTGAAACTATATGTAACAAACACCAGAAAACAAAAAAAAAGTGAAATGATGTGCACCGTAACAAGTTTGTGTCGTCATATTACCACCAGAGCTGCTTTACAATACTGCGTGTTGACCTGAACGAAAATTAACTCACAGGAGCAAAAAAAAAAAAAAAAAAACAAATCTGAGCTGCACCGTTATTGGGTTTCCACTTATTCTGGCTGAAAAGGAGTTATGCAACATGATATGTATGTAGTGTAAAATGTAAGAAAAAATCGTTTTCTCTTTAGTAAAAGTCCCTGCTTGTTCCATAAGCAAGTCTCTATATGTTTGAAGCTGGTCATCAGGACGAGCACCAACAACGCTGGACATCAATGTGCTTGTCCTGTGCCGTTGCGGTGTTTTCATAAAGGGAAAAAGAACAAGAAGCCGGTAAGGACACGATGCTGCGCCACATCGGTGGTGATGCAGGTCGTCATCGATGGCAGAAGAAGGGGCTATCTGAGTCCAGCTCTGGAGGTCATCCACTCCAGGCCTTGGCACAACCTGGAAAAAAAATAAAGACAAAGAGGAAGTCCACCAGCAGCCCATTTTACACTCGATAACACCCTGTTAAAAGGGAACTTTAGGGCTTAAACAAACCAAACCACTAGCTCTTTTAAGCCTTATTGAATTTAAACATGCCAAATACATTTGAGGGAATTTTCTCAAGAACATAACATCCAGTAGATTTTTTTTTTCTTCTGTAAGACAAACAGTTGTGTGGATTTATGTGCAAATACAAACTGGTGCATTCCAGCACTTACACCAGGACATTTGTGTGTTTTAATGAATGCTACATTTTATTAAAAAACTTTTCATGTTTAGGAAAACATAATAATGCGTGTTGGCACAATGAGCAGCTCTATTACCACCCCATGTCCTCTGTACATCGACATTTTGTGCCTGGGAAAACACACAGTGAGCAGTTTGAAACCTCTCTATATTTACTTTGACTCAGTGTTGACAGTATGACAATGGTTATCTCAATAGAATTAAATAATCTTTAAATACATTAAATACTGCCAGGCCCCGTGACCCTGTCTCCAATTTGTGCAGAGTTGGCAGATTTCCCTTACCCCTCTCCTGTAAGAGCACAGCAGGACTGTATGTGCCAGGGGTGGTCTTTGATGGAGCTCAGGGTGAGGTATTTGGAAATCTCTGCCGCAGACATGCAGTCCTTCATATCCTGCTTATTGGCAAATATCAACACAGCTGCTTTCCGCAGGTCCTGAGGGAGAATCCGTAGAACAGAGAATGCAATAAAGTAACTCTTTCACACCTAATGAAGTGCTGGGTGGAAATATCTGAAATATTCAAGCCTGCGTGAGGTTTGTTTCTTCGTGAAAGTGTTAAAACGAGTTACCTCATGAGCTAGCATCCTGTAGAGCTCCTCTTTAGAGATGGCCAGTCTCTCTCTGTCTGTGCTGTCAACCACCAGAATGATGAACTGCAGAGCAGAAGACAAAAACAAAAGAAAGCCCAATGAACGACCGGTTTTCAAAAGCCATGTTCGGCAGGAAAACGTAACACAGCAGGTGGGAGTCTCTGGGCCGACGGCTACAATGGTGACCAATATGCTAATGGTGCTTCTGGATGAGAAAGAGGAGGCTGTATGACAAAAGACCTGAAGGAACATGCAGTCTGAAGACAAGGCGACATAAGAGGAAGAGGAGCAAATGGGTCAGCGGGCCTCATTCAACATTAATGTGACACTGATGATGAGCAGGGTGTTACATGACTACTTCACAGGAATGAAAAGAACAGTACAAGTCTGCTGACGGATACCAGCCTTGAGGTTTCTATTACAATTAATAAAACTACTAAGTTGTAACCAGGCGACTCTCGCAAGAAAACTCCCCACATGAGATGTGTTTAGAAGACGTCTGTAAACTCCAGCAACACAAAACACGCCGTCACAGTTTCCACAAACTGACGCCACAGCTTATTAAAGTCTTCTGAATGCTGCAACAGCTCCATTAAAACTGTAAGTATCGAACAGCAAAAATATCCCCATCTGTCCTTTAAGATCTCAACACAATAATGGGTTGGAATTAGCAGGACTAAAAATTGCAATTTCCTTTTGTTTTCTTTATTTGTCAGATCTTTTCTTGGTAGACCAATATATTTTTACTCTTATAGAACTAAAATTAGACTCTTATGATCTGCTTTAAACATGATATTAATAAATTAATTTCATTGTATCAAAGAAAACATCTCCCGATGCTTAAAAGGCTGGATCTGACATATTTGTTAGACTATCAATGAAGACGAATTAAAAAAAAGACATCTTCTAATCAAATTCCATTATTTGATCAACAGGCTAAAAACACAAATATATATACGGTTATACGAACATTAAAACTTGCATAGCATCATTATTTTTAAATCGTGCAGCTAAAAACAGACTGAGTATCAACTAAAATAAAATAAATATATGCATTTCTCACGAATCCTGGTTTATCTGAATACCCCATGTCGTGCTCAGGGTCGGTGTTTTGTTTCTGTGGTTCTGTGCTGAACAATGTTTAAGTTCTCAAACACATCTGCCTCTGCTGTTCTTCAAAAGGCAGCTGACCCTAACTTTGCGTCTCAGCCGAACCCTTTAGTGAAAAGTCTGCCCTCTGACCTGGGCGGGCCCCAGCTGCCGTGCCGTGCGCGCAGACGCGCCAGCTGCCACGCTCGGGAGGAGGAGGAGGAAACAAAAAGAGGCTGGTGGGAAGAAGTGTGAAATAACAAACACGGCGCAGGTCTCACCTCTGTGTTGGAGTAGTAGGTGTTCCAGGAGGACCTGAGAGACTCCTGTCCCCCAATGTCCCACATCAGGAAGTGGGTGTTCTTCACCACGATCTCTTCCACATTGCTGCCGATGGTGGGGGACGTGTGGACCACCTCGTTCATCAGACTAAATGATAAAAAAGTAATCCGGCGATTGTGTTCAACAGCAGGTATATATGACGTTTAAGAAGCTTTTAAACTGTACTTACAACTGGTAGAGGATAGTGGTTTTCCCTGCGTTGTCCAGTCCCACAATGATCACCTTGTGCTCTGCAACACAAACAGCTTGTTATGCCTTTTATGATCACTTACTGTACTGTTTACTGTAAAAACACTACGTGGCAGTGATTACAACAAAAACAAACTGTTTCAAGTCGACACACAACCTTTGTTTCAGCCTCTCTGGTACGTTTTAAAAATACCATGCGAGCCAAATTTCCTTCCCCGACCATCAGAAAACCACATGGAACAGGGAGGACTTTAAAGCAGCTGCGAAGCATACAATGTGGCAGACTAAACGATGTGTGAGAGTCGACACGGGCGAGTTAAAGCACTAAAAAGGTTCAGACTTCCTTGGACTTCAGAGGCCCGGGAGGAAGGAAGTCCGGTCAGAGGACTCTGTCTGGGTTAACTATACAGACTATTTTAAGAATGACAATCACAAGCGATATGTCCAGACAAAATGTGGAAGTGAAAAAGATACTAAGAAGAACATGACCAGGTTCCTACAAACACATTAAGAAATTTATATACCCTTTATTTGACCAGGAAAAAAAACAACTCTTTAGGTGTTTTAAAGTTTGGCTAAAGTGCTTTAAATAAAAAAAAGTCACATATTTATGTGGGGCCATATGTAAAACTACAGCTACCAGCACTTTTCTGCTAATCTAATTAAAGTGTTTGGTTTCTACTCTGACCATCATGTAATCCCTTTAACCGAGTGAAACTTGACACCGGGTATATTGTAATACAGGTTGAGGGTATATATATGTTTTTGTCTCTCTGGGACAAATTTCAGTTCTGGTAAAGATGTAAGAGCACCTACATTTATAAAGAATATGACAGCACAACACACAGACACACACAAAGGGAGATGTAGGTGAGTCCATGAGGAGTAAACAACCTTCGACAAAGTCTACACGAAGTTATGCGTCTGATTAACCAGAATAACTACCAATAGTGGCGAGGTGCGATGAATAAATCGGGAGTTTTGATTGTTGTTTTGTCCTGAGAAGTTGAACAAAGACTTGGAAGAGATGTGCAGCGAGATAATTCACCCCCCATCTGTTGTTGTGGCTCTGCTGCTCACTTTGTGCTAACAGTTCACATTATCCCCGCCTGAGCAGCTAGCGGGAGGTTCGTGAGATGTACCGTTCCCTATCACGGCACCCACCTTGGTTACAAAAGAAGCTCCACAGTTTGGCGAATATTAGGCCCATTGTTCGGATGAAAAAACGAGCGTACGTCCCGTCAGTAGAGCGGCCAGCAGCTCCGAGCTTCTCCGCTCCTTCACCCACGCACCGTCCGTGCAGCAGTCCGCGGCTGGCTGCGGCGAGCTAACATTAGCTGGACGTTTTCTCTCCCGCTAAGCGCCTTCCAGAGGATTTAAACGAAGACTCCATGCGGCCCGGCACCGGACGAAACGAACCTGACGCCGAGGACAACAGTGGCAAGGCGATGGCTAATTACCGACAGGAGTTGAAGTGACAACAGACTGAGGCAAACGGGCTGTTCGGCGCAGCGACGCGTCCACACAGCTGGTAACGACTCGTGCCCGTTAGCTGCTACGCTGAAAAAAGTAATTTCGACTATTCGCTTGTCCTCGCGTTGCGTGATGACGTCAGAAATGTGCGTCAATTTTTTTTCTGTTTATTTGGAAAACGAACTAATCCTGTTTATGGATAGATTTATAGAAACACAGGAGATAAATCCTTTTTATTTTAATTCAGGAGCATTTATGGCTAAATTCACACTTTTTAATACAATTATTTTGATGTTTTATTTAATTTTTTTAATTGTCATGTTGATGATTGACTGCTATTTTTATATATATATATATATATATATATCTGTTTGATGTGTGTTTACAGTATGTGCACAGTAAAATACTACCACCGCATTTGCTATGAGTTTTTGTTTATTGACAGGGATAAACACATTTTGCGTGGAAAAAAATCTTGAACATGAATCGAAAAGACAAAGTAAAAAAAAACAACTTTAGTGAAGTATTTCGTAAAGTCTACATTTACCAAAATGTTCAGGAAAACCTTGAAAAAAGCAAAAAAAATACATTTCTTCTACAGTTCTTCATGTGTCATGTGACCTAGGTAGTGATGTCAGCGGAAGTATTAGCGGCAGTAGCGACCAAAGCTGTAAAATGCTGTAAGTACTTCAGGACGGAAAAAATACTCTTTTATTAAAAATACGTTCTTAAAAATGCGGTCAGTGTCACACTTTAAGATATAGAAATGTTTGTAAGAAGACTTGTTGAACCGGTCAGAGCAGTTTTTACGGAAACGTTTGTTGTAAGGTTTAATTTAAATGTTATTTGTTCAAGAAGTTGGTGGTTTTTAAAGTAAACAAAACTGAATAAGATGCATGCACTGAATAAAACTAACAGGTTATTAATAACTGCATAAATAAATTTATCCCATTAACATGATGCACGTGAAGACCTGTTTGCAATTGTGTGGAAATATGTTGCAAAGAAAAAATAAACATACTTCAGTAAGATCTGGTTAGGTCTTATTCAAAGATTGTTTTTATCTGTCCAACATTCTGCTGATCCTGCTTTTTTATTGACTGCCAACATGTCTTTGAACATACTCAGGTTTCGCTAGACGCGGGGAAAATGTCAATCTTTCCAAGAATTTCCCTGAAGCCTGAAGTGACTGAATATCTTCGAAGTGTGTTCCTAAACAAAGAGGTAGGGGTTTCTTGAATGGACATGCTGGTCTAGAAAATTGAACAGCAAGAGTGGAAACTAAAATATACTAAAACTAAGACAACTTCAAGCAAAAAAAAAAAACCAAACAAACAAACTACTAATAAAACCAGAAATACATGGATATAGAGTATTTTTTGTTATTTGCCGCCTATTTTGTCACAGTTTTATGTAATCAAATTTTGAAAGTACATGTTTTTCATCACCTGTCTCTTGAATGCTTCAGGTGTTGGCTGCTGTGGGTCACCAGGAGGCGGAGCAACGCTTCCAGAAGCTGCTCCTGTGTTTGTCCCACCCGCCTTCGCACACATGTGTGCGAGCCAGCACACATCTGGCTCCTCTGGAGGAGATCAGGGAGAAGCTGCGAGGGGAGCTGAAGAAGGTGAGCAGAGCAGACGGCCTTTCTGTCGATGCGTCACTGCTGTGGAAAAGTGTTCACCAGAGTCGTCATTGTTGCTTTCAAAGGAGCAGGCGTGCAGCTCGCCAGCAGAGGAGATTCAGATTGTTACACATCCACGTGTTGACGATGTTCTGCTACTTCCTGTTGATGGCCCGAGGTATGAGAGGAATGCTGGAACTTGTTTCTGCTGAAATGACTGCAGACTTACATGTGCAGAAACACAGTTCGTCCCCAACCACAAGGACAGGTTTAACCAAACTGTAACTATATGTGTTCCTCTGCAACCTCAGACCTGTGACGCAGCTCAGCTCAGAGGTGGTGGTGGGCGCTCAGTGTGGCAGTGCTGTGCTGAGAGGGGCTCACGTCTTCCCTCCAGGGATCATCGCCTGCCCCAAGTGTGAGACATGTGCATTTGTTCATATCCTCTTGTATCAGTTTAAAGATTTAGTTTATATTCTGTTAACGCTCTTCTGTTCGTGTCCTCAGTCATGAAGGTTGGAGACGTTGTGTCCGTCTCTTTCGATCTGGAGGGAAGATGCACTCGAGGAGCCTTTAGTTTCCAGGGAAACAAGGTGTTTGTGGGAAATGGAGTTGCCGAAATTGATCGTTCGAGCATCTTCTGCGCAGATGAACCTCCCAGGTAGACTCAAGTTAAGGTTTTACTGAAAGCCTTCAGAGTGGGTTGAAGCTTTGTGTGTTTTAGGATTTCTCACTGTTACATACATGAAACGCCTCGATTCTAGTCCAGACTTTTCCTTTTGCGCACTAAAACATAATTTCTTGACTTATTTTGGAATCTCACACTCTGTTCTGGTTCTATCAGAGCAGAATGAACATCTCAGGAGGAGAGTTTAGAGAGATGATAGCTTATACAGAGAATTTTACATCATTAGTTACAAGAGATATTTCTTCAAAATATATATAGTATAAGGAAAATGCTTTTTTTCTTCTTCTGCAATTTCATTTTTACTATTTAAAGCTTAGACAGTTATTGTGAGACAATTAAAAGTGAGGTAATAAATTAATGTGGCCTTTTTAATGTCATCACTTCAAGACAAATTAAACCCTCAGTGTAATAATTTCAATTTTAATCTTTCATTTCTTTGTATTAGAAATATAAGAAAAAGATAAATAATGATGGATTCATTATGATTTTTCTTAGCTGGTCCCAGGATCCTAAATCTAGCAGCAGAGGGGTGCTCAGCACACTGTCCTCCACACTGTCCGTGTCTGGACAACAAATTATATCAGGAGTAAGCTGTTTTGTGTGTCACTTCAGAGGTGTTGGTGTTCGGATGGTGGAACCACTTTACCGGAGTCCCTCCTTCGATGGCATCCTGCCGAGCCTGGTCTTCTTACAGGTATACCTGTCAGAATCTATTAATTGTTTATGTGGTAAACGTGGATGAAATTTGACTCGACTTAAACACAGCTTCCTGACTCCATTTTAAAATGATGATTTTGGGTATTACCTGGAATTAGTCTAAGCTGTTACGAATCCATGTTTTGCAGAACCTCCCCTCTGTGGTTGTGGGACACGTGCTCGGGCCTCAACCGGGAGAACGGATCCTGGATATGTGCGCTGCACCGGGAGGGAAGACATGCCACATAGCTGCTCTCATGGGCGATCAGGTACCAGTTTTGCTTAATTTCAGAAGGACCCATGTCAAAAATGAGTCTGAAAAAGATGCTTGTGTTTTCACCTTTTATAGGACCAATTTGGTTGCTTGTTGACCTCATACAAACACAAGATCCATGCATTTTATGTTTAATATCTAATGTTCTCCTAAATGCAGGGTTTAGTTTATTTAAATAAGGACAGCTGTATAAATATGAATATTAGTACTTTTACTCAAGTATCTGATTAGTCTTTTTTTCTACTCCACCTGTACATTTTCTTACCTGATTAATGTTGCCCTGTCCCACGTAGGGAGAAGTTGTGGCCTTGGACCGAATCCGAAACAAGGTCGACCAGATTCGTCAAAATGCACAACTGCTGCATTTGCAAAGCATCAAAGCTTATTGTTTCAACAGCGTTCGGGCTGTGAGTGACGACCCATCACAGGAAACCGAAGGTACCAAACAGTATCTTTAGGCCTTTTTTCAGTGGCTGCAGGAAGTGACTGACTATCAGCTGTGTTTCTGTAAATACTCCAGGACCCCCTTTCCCTCCAGAGAGCTTTGACCGGGTCCTGCTGGACGCCCCCTGCAGCAGTCTCGGACAGAGACCCAGCATGTCCTGCACCTGGAGCCTCAAGGAGACCTGCTCCTACCCGCCACTGCAGCGCAAGTTGTTTCATGCTGTAGGTTTTTATTTGACACTGATAAAACACTTCCTCTCATCTTTTGTTTTACTGCTGTTGGTTTGACGAACTGGCAGTGTGTCGCTTCAGCCTGTAGGTGGCAGCATTGGACAGGCAGCTTGAGGCAAGGGAGAGCTGTTGTACAAAAAGATCAGATTCTAGTAACTTAGTCATTATTTTCTTTCTTAGGTGAACAATATACCTGCTGGTGACTTTGTCGTTTATAGGAAAAAAAGCAAATACTGTAGTTTTGGCCTCATTTATAAGATACAACGAATACAGTAAGATTTGAAGTCAAAGTTGGGTGGGGATTATAGGTGGAAGTACAGATGTGGACATTGACTCAGTCTTTTCTAAGCTGATGCTGCTGCATCTGTGGCAAATCGGAACTCCTCCATAAACAAGATATTTTCTGATTTGAGTGCCCCTAAAACAAAGTACCAGTTGTGTTTTTCCAGAGTTTTTCATTGGTAGTTTTAGTACATTTATTTGTGTGTCTGAATTAAGTCAAGTTAGATCTTTGGCAGTGGTTTTGCAATGCTAATAGTTTTTTTTTTTAATTAAGATTTTTGTAAAATTATTGACATGCACCTTTAACTGCAGATAAAAACTGACTGTATTGATGCACATTTATTCTATGAATGTTTCATTAGTATTAATTATAATAATTTGATCTTACTGAGCAATAGAGACTTTATTTAAATCAGATGTCCAGTTCCATTTTATGATTGCAGCATTTTCTTTACATTTTTTGTTACACTGAACTAAATGGGGGTAATACTGCCGCCTGGAGGGCTGAAAACAAACTAACTTTGTAAAGAGGTTTTTGCTTCAGTATCCACAAGAGGCACAAATGAGTCATTTTCTTTCCCGAATACAGTACTTCAGCATTATCTCGTTTTACATTAGAAAAGACTCGGAGAGTGAGAACTTGCACATTTGTTTGCTTCTGTTGAAAAATATTGCATAATGAAAGAGAATAAGAACAATAAAGTTGCAGGCTTGAAAATCAGGATTATCCTAAAGCCTACAGGAGACTTTATCATCCCAGGCAGCCGCTTTTCTGTTACATCACTATAAAGCTTTAATTATAGCTGCTTTTTGTTTTTAAAAATACGTTTTTTTTATGTTCCTGCAGGCGGTTCAGCTGGTAAAGAAAGGTGGGGTTTTGGTCTACAGCACCTGCACGGTGACGCTAGCAGAGAACGAGGAGCAGGTAGCCTGGGCCCTCAAGACCTTCCCTTACCTCACACTGCAGCCACAGGTAAAAAGAAAAAAAGAGAGGAATATTAACAAACTGTGTTCTGAATTATAAAGAGATGTCACAGGTTAATGTTTCTGTCTTTCTCAGGAGCCTCACATCGGTGCAGAGGGCATGCTGGGAGCCGGCCTGTCAGCGGAGCAGCTGCGCCTCCTCCAGAGGTTCAGACCTGAGCTGAGCTGGGAGCAGACAGACACGACAGCCCCCCTCGCCTGCAGAGCAGACAGGGACACGATCGGCTTTTTCATTGCCAAGTTCCTGAAAATCTGACCGGAGGGCGTGTTTCCTCGACGCTGTCCTCGCTTGAGACTACGAGACGGGAAATGTGGTGTTTACATTACGACACTGTGTGTGCTTTGACGGGCCGGCGCTGACACACACAAAAAAAAAAAATCTCACTCCTTCTGCCTCTTAACAGCTGCTCTCTGAAACTGCAGGCCATATAGGGATAAGCTTTATAAAGACCGCGGGGCAGGAGAGGGATGGATGGGGTGGGGGTGCACTGAATGAGTGCTGGTGAATGCAGCAGTGCTTGGGTCGCCATAACAACAGTGACGACACAGCTGCCATGGTGATGGTGGATTCGCAGGATCTGGGAGCGGAGAGATCAGGAAGTAGTGTGCAGAAAGAGGTCATAAGAGGTATTAACAATTTAGGGTGTTTAGCAGTGCTGAAAACAACCGGGATGTCTAATTAGCACGTCTGATTCTGGTGTTAAAGTCACAGCAATCACCAGAGGGAAGCCACATTCTTTTCATTTAAAAATGAGCTTTTTGTCATGGCTGTCTGCAAACACCCGGCTGACTAAAGATGATCTCATTTGATTTATTTCTTTATAAACAGAAGATTATTTAATTACAGCTTTCTAAAATACTCACGCTATCAGGCCAAGACATTCTGCTGTAAATTAGGTTTTTACAGCACTGTTTTTGTCATCAAATAAAACTCATTCTATACGAAATCCATTTTATTTTTGGCTCTTTTTATCGTTTTTTAACTATTACAAAAAAAAACTGGTTAGACGGTATTTTATAAATCTAAAGGAAAAAAAAAAGAAAGCTGGCCTGTTTTGACAATAAAAACATCAGTTCGGCTGCATCTCTGGGAGGACCTCTTTGTTTTGGCAGCAGCTGTGTGTGAAGAAGCAACTTTCTATTTTAGATGCATCCCCTTCAGTATTGTCATTGATGTCGAGGTTGTCATGGCGACTCAGCAGGCAGGTCGGTGAGTCTACCTCAATTTTTCAGCAGAGTTTCTCATGACTATTTATAGACTTCGCAAACCTCCTGTGTCTGAGGCTTCTGACAAAGCACACATCAAAATCTCCTCCTGGCGCGCTGGTTCTTTGCCGCCAACTTTATTCCTTATATTTGGGCGTCATGTACACACGTGTGCACGGTTATAAAATCTGTAGAGCTACAAATGCAGCATAGAAATAATTTTATTTATAATTACACTTGTCAGGTAAAGACAAAGAACATGGGGGCCGGTGCGTAAAAAGGGGAGCTGAGTGCAATGAGTCAAGGTAAAAAAAAAAAAATAAAGTCAGATTTTTAGTATCAGTACATGAAATCACTCAACTTTTCAGCAGAGCAGGTGGAAGCTCTTAAATCCTAAACTGCTGATTTGTTTTAAATAATCTCATGTGTCAGGACAGAGAACAGATGGAGGATTAAAAAAAAAATCTGGTACACATTTTAAATAGTTTGAGGTTTTTGTTTTTTTTACAAATGAATATTTCATTTTTAAATGAACCAACCAAAATTTAATGTAGTTGACATTCTTTGTACTGTAAGAAGTGGGAGTTCAGGTGGGAATCAAACAACATTCATCAGAAAACGGGTCAGACTTGATAAAAGATGAACCAGAATGAGGTTTTCTGAGAGCTGAACGTCATATCAAACAGTTTCCACTTGAAACGAGTGTGAAACAACAAAAAAGTGCGGGACAAAAAGAGTGTACCAATGTTAGAAAAATGTTTCTGGACCCATACAAAGAACAGTACTGCATGTTGGAGAAGACATTGTTGAGCTTGTTTGTCTTGTAAGGCAAGACCAAAAGGAGGCAGAAATATGTTGAAACCAAATGTTTAAAACTGTGGATACAGAATTTAAGAAAGAACATAAAATTAAAGGTGTAGTTTGACACTTTGGGAAAAATACTTTCCTGCTGAGTGAATAGGACTGGTCTCAAACGTGTCCCAGAAATGAAACAGGTTCGACAGTATCAGGCTGACTAAACCCTCCAATAAAAACACAAATTAGAGTAGCATTCATTAGCATTTGGAGTTTTGCTTTTACTCTGTCATTCTTCTGAATGCTATGATAAGCTGTCTTGCTTCTGGCTGTCACAGCTGATTTTGATCCACTTACTGCACCTCGTTTTGTCGGCAAAACTTTTTAAAAAATAATGCAGTCGAACCAAGTTGTGCCCTGAATCATGAAGGTTTCGCTGAGATTTTGACTCAGCTACATAACTGATTTTAAAGCTCCTTCAAAACGTTTGGGTAGGCTGTCAGACAGAACAATAAAAACACTGTATTAATGTAAAAATACATAGAAATGGTCAGGAAGTTGAATGTACAGCTCGCCAAAAACAGCATCAACCTTGATTGCATTAGAGTGAACTTTATAAATTTAAAAACTGGGTTTAAAGCTAAGAAAGCAAATTTCCCAAACTGCCAAACAAATCTGCAATTACAGCATCAAACTATGATGGCCACTAAACCCGTGCCGTAGTCTGAAGTCACAAATCATTCAAGTGATGGCAAGCAATAAAACTTATTAAAAATAATAAAAATTATAATGCTAATCACAGAAAGCACAGCTCAGTACAGAAAAAATTCTGCTTTGTGTCATGCTTTATCAAACAAAGGTTGAAAATATGCATATTTTAGAATATTCATGCATATCCACACGTAATGTCTATGCATAGATACACACATATGTATTTATATATTTATATTTTTTATCTATTTAATCAAAATCTTGTAAAAGACGGAGAATTTACAAAGAGGTGGCCATAAACAGGATGCTTTAGGGTCTAGCAGCATGATGGGAGAACAGAATGCTCTGTGAGAGGAGTCCACGGGGGCTTCAGCAGGACTTTCACTGATGGATGTACGAGTCTCTGGCCCACTCACCTGCCTCACCCCTTTTTTTGGGAGCGACCTCCCCCTCTCTGTCCCTCTCTCTGTCCCGTTCATGGTGGTGGTGGTGGTGGTCTCGTGGCGGGCGGTGGTGGGAGCGCTGCTTGTTCCGTTCGTTGTGGTCCTGCTCGCGCTCCTTGCAGCGGTGGTGTCCTGTGACGTGGCCGACATCGTCCCCCCCTCCGCTGCGGTGATGGTGGTGGTGGTGATGGTGGTTGTGGTCCCGGTGGGGCAGTGGCTCGTACCGCTGTTGCTGCTGGGGGTGCCCCTCCCCTAGGTCCTCGTCGTCCTCCTCTTCCTCGTCCTGGTGGCGGAGTGGGGCACGTGGCTCGTTCTGAGTGGAGTCCTTGCTCTCTCGGCTCTCGGGGGTCTCAGAGTCCAAAGTCTCCTGCCGAGAGAGGCCCCTGGTCCTGCTGCTGTGGTGGTGGTGGTGATGGTGGTTATGGTGCTCAGTCCTGGTGGAAGATGACCTGTGGTGTGTGTGCTGGACTCTCTTAGAGGATTCTGTCCTTAGGGGCCTCTCCTCCTCATTGCCATCCCCCTCAGCTTCTGCTGCAGACTGGTCCAGGCTCTTCTGGCGGTGGTGATGGTGGTGGTGATGATGATGGTGCTGGTTATCTTCTTTGGAGCCCTTTCTCTCCACTAATGCTCTATCTCCTTTCTGCTCCGTGCCGTTACCCTGAAATCAGTGACAGAGTAGTCAGGAGGATGACACAAACCGTGACAGCACGAATCCTCACCGCAAATTCACACAAAAATACTCACCTCACCCTCTGGCACAGATTTACTTACACTCACACACAACCTGACAGCATGAGTTCTCACACTAGAGCACACATATTTGTTTGTCAAATCCAGTCTAGAAAGAACGTCCACCTTTATCACACAGCACCCCCACACTTACCATACAAGCAAATACAAGTTTACTCCTGCTCCTCATCAAAATCAGCTTTGTCCTCATTCTCAGCCTTACATTTCCCGTTATGATGGCGATGGGTGGAGAAAGAGTACAGGTAAATAATTCACAAACTATTCTGATTAGCAAAAACTGAACTGGTTGTTATAAAATCTCCTGTTAAAAATACAAAAACAATTCATTTCCAACAAGCTGGTCGGTGTGATGTTAAGATTATGATCATTATGATGATTATGATCAGAACTTACAATACTGTGCAAAAGTCATTCGTCATGTCTTTATTTGCTTCTTAAGTGCCATAATTACTTGAACATTTTTAAAATGTCTTAAACAACAATTTTTCAGGCTTTCAGAAGATTTTTCCAAAACATTTCTTTAAACATTGTCTCATTTTATTCTCATTTTCAGTTCAACGCTTCACCATTTTCAATGTTGGTTAAACCATTTAGCAGGATGATTTATCTTTCAGGACCTGTGCCAGGTTTTATTAAATTTTTCCTTGTTTCTTAAAGACATGATATTTAGTTACTGTTTATCTGCTCGAAATAGCTTTTTTTTAATATTTTTTTTATTTCTGACACTCATGTTTTTATTTCACTCCACTCATCTTTGAAAGCACACACTGCACTTGACCTTGACAACACTGCACAATTTATTGTCACAGTTAGGTACAAGGATTGGACTGAAAACAAGTGAACAGCAAGACCTTCAGAAAGCCTGGAGACCACTTTAAAACATTACAAGAAAGTCTGTGAAAATGTTAAAGGTACATCAAAACTTTTGCACAGTACTGTAAATGTATCGTCTTTAAGAAAAAAAAAATGCGTTGGCTATTATTTGAATTTTATTAGCAAAAAACTAAAAGCTGTTTACCCATTTTAAAAATGGACAAAGCAGACATTACGTTTTCTTATACCCTATTCTTTTTCCCCTCACTGACCTCACGTTAGATTTAATGATTTCTCTAATCTACCTCCTCTATAAACTAGATTTTTCAGTAAAATGTTATCAATTTGTCTTGAAATTTATGCTTATTTGAGTTATTTGTGTTTTTCCTCCTATGTGTACAGAGATGAAGTATATCCTGCAAATAAATATTTTGTTTAAGAAAAAAATAAACATCTTGGCAGAGAAACATATGTATGTGTAAACTGTACAATAAATTCCTCACTTTGATGGCTATTTCTACTCTGAGTGTACATTTAATTTTTTTATTTGTTCTTTACATTGTAGCTTTTTAAAGTTCGCTAAACTGAGCCATAATATGCAGTTTTCTCATCCTCAGCATCTGTACCTGCACACCGGAGGCTGGCATTGGGGCGGAGGGCAGGGAAGCTGTGGTTACATTGGTTAGCTCTGGGTCAGAGGCGCTGCAGCTTGGGGGGTGTGTGCTCCTCCAGTAGGCCTCCAGGTAATCAGCCATGTGCTCGCACGCATCCTCCAGCTGGTTCTCGTCCAGGATGATGTCAAACATCTCCTGGGAAAAGCGAGACAGTCCCAGTTTAAGGAAATGAAACAGACACATGGCAAGGTCAAGAAAAACCAGACAGCAATGTTAGGGAATTTCACAGTATGGGAGTTTTTCCTCAGTCTTATTTGGGAAATCTCCAGACACACAACAACAAAATAAAACTCATACTGATCTTCATAAAGACAAAATGTCAGAACAATGTTAAACAAACATCCCACTGAATTAAATACTACAACTTAATGATTGATTCTCAGGAAATCTGCAAACAGCAATTCCCTGAAGATATCGACTGCTATTTGAATTAAATTAAGCCTGCACTTTCACAAGCCGGGGGTGCCTGCTTAATTTTCTAAAATAATAACTAAGCAGATTACTGAGGATTGGAAATAGAACTGGCAAGAAGTATGAAGCTTTCAGCAAACTTCAGATATGTGAGAAAATCTGCCAAAACGAACAGAACTGAAGATGATATAAAAAACAGGTCCAATCAGCAGTAATTTGGCTCACTGTGGACTCACAGAGGGACACTGAGCCAACTTGTCTGCAGCCACCATCTGGACGTTGAGGTGTTTGGCCTGAGATTTGCCTCTAGACTTGATGAGCCGCTGGAGCACCTAAAGGCAAACGAGGACAAGGGACAACATGATCGTTTCTGACCAAATTAAATTAAAAACCTCAGTGTGGACAATGTCAGAGTCTGTTCATGTTAACCCAGGAACAACAAGAAAAAAATATATATAGGTGGCTAAATGTTAGCTATGAAAGAATTCTGAGGTGGAGTACTTCAATTTAAAACAGTTTTAAGCACAATAATTTTATTAAAAAAAAAAAAATCTACCAAAAGTCAAATGAATTTCCATCACATTTTTTGGCTCATGGTCATTCACAAACACACTGTTTTGTTGTTTGTATCATTGTGATTTTTGATCAGTTCCAACTAAATAAACAGATCTATTTATGTTCTTAAACAATGCAATTAATAAAACAATGCCACAAAATGTTTCATTAAAAATGTGGCACTTTCTTGTCATCTTTGTTGTGTGGTTAACCTTTCTTTTTTTGCCTTGATGTTTTGATTAAATCAAAATTCTTTTAAATTATCAAAACTCTTTAGTCATTTGTGACTCAATAGTGAACTTTAATCAAGTTAAAGCTGTCGACTACCAATGAGTGCACTGTGTTCAGCCAAAAACAACATTTAGGCAGGAAGCTGGGCGGACAGTAAATAAAAAGGGAAATCTGGAGAGACGTATGCATGTTAAACAGCCTCCTTTCTCTTGGACGGCGTAAACGGGAGAAACTGATGGAGCCAGTATTTTCACGCTGTCAAATTTTATGCAAAATATCGAAACTCACCTTCAAAGCTTCTGTGAGACAAACCCCACTGTCTCTGATCTCTCATTTTTTTATTTTTTAAAGAGCCCGCCAGATGCCAGGGGTTGAAATAAAAACTGAGGTCGTAAAAATCTGTTCCTCCAGTTTAGGAAAGCATCTACATAAGTTTGAGAAGACTTCATTCTGTTTGAGAACAAGCAATAGATCCTTGTTTTAAGAATTAATAACTTCAAAAACAAACCATGATACCACTGTAAGATCACCTTCCCTCAGCAGAAGAGAAATAAACAAAACACTCAAAAAACAAGTCAAACTACAAACTGAACCTACTATTAGGACAAATATTCTCTAAAATTATACAAACTAGCATATTTATAATTACCTATTAGAAGGACATTAGCAAAAGACATAAATTTCTAGTCCATAAATGTCTAATGAGAGTTATTTGACACCACAATCAATACTAGAGATGTTATTGAGTATTACAGTCAGACGTTGAGCCCCTGAATCCTCATTCACTCCCAGAGTTGTATTCATTTTGTCCCTCCATCGACACCGAAAACAAAACTGAACACAAAACCTGCTGCAGATATCTGTGCACGCTTTTTTCCCCTTGACAATTTATCTTGTGTTACTTTCTTGTCGGATTCATGATGAGAAAAATGTCAAAACGTATCTAATTATAAAAGTGGAGAAACACAATTTTAGTCAAGTTAAATGAAGAGTTGATTGGCAGAGAAAAAAAGAGCACTTTTGGTACTTCTAGTAGTTTAACAGATGAAACTTTTCCACAGTTTTACTTAATTTAGCGCTCTAGTTACTTCTTCCTCCACTACTTGAACAGTTACAATAAAATCTGCCAAAATACTGTGATTATCCCTTTAGGTTTATATGAAGTGGCAGCAGGGTGCAGTTGAGAGGACACATGATAAAAAGTAATTTATTAGATCCTGCTGTGAGAGTGATTCACTGTGCTGCTACTCGGATTTAAAGCCTGCATTTTTTCTCTTCTTTCATTTTGTGTGTTACCCAAACGCCTGCTTCTATTGATCTCTGAATCACGAGCCTTTTTACACTCGCTGAAGGTCAGAAAGATGAATCAGTCCTCTCTTACATTACTTTCTCACAAATCAGAAGTCACGTCTTACATGCTGAATTTAAGATTATTACCAGGGAGCGGCTAAGTTACAGGAAAACAAGACAAGATGTGACAGTTTCTTAACAGCGAGAGAGACTCATAAACCACGTGATGTGACTCACACGGAACAAAGCCTTCACTTTTCACCTTGTCCTTATTCACGGCACACACATTAGCATTGTTTTGCTCTCTGTTACACTTTCTCTCACCTTGGGAGAGGTGATCTTGACGTAGACGATGATGGGGGCGAGGGAAGTCTTTCCCAGCTGAGACGGGTGGTTGATGGTGTCGGCATCCAGAACCACCAGCTGTAACGTCCGGGCCAGCTCGAAAATTCGCTCGATCTCACTCTGGACTTCAGCTGAAGGGGAGAGATTTGTATTTTCTAATGAAGCAGCATTTGATTACGTACTGCGCAAACAAACGTAAAAGTTTATTTCGGTAACTATCACACCGATTCTTCTTCTTCTGTTTTATTATTGTATTTGTTGAGCTTTGTGCCAGAAAGATTAACATAAATACATCAAGACTTTAGAGTTGGGACTTCCAGTGGAAACTAAAAGCTCTAAGAGGAGCTGCGAGTCTAATTATGTCACCTCCAACAAACACAAAACTGTTACAACACACAACCCACTGACACGAGATGATTTGACTGCAGAAGCACTCCTGCAAATATCGCAGAGAAGAATCGCGGCGAGGCTTTAAGACTTCCAGTCACGACAATGTCTGAAATAAAGTAATGACTTGAAATCGTTCCAACCAAACAGCTTGCTCCAAGAGTCATTTCCTGACAAAATAAACCAGAGCAGTTAAAAATCACTAGAGATTTTCCCTGAATCATTTATTTTATCTTAAAGTAACTGAGCTTCAAGCCAACCTCGCATATTTTTAGGAACTGGACATTTTTCTTCGCAAAAAAAGTGAGGATTTGTTTTTGGTTCAGCTGAGATAAAAAGACTTGTTGTATGATGAATTTTTAGTTAAATGTGGGACTCACATGGTGGTTTTTGCTCCAAATACATAATTAAACAGGCAACAGAAGTAAAAATAAACAAAAAAGGCCAAATCCTCGTCACATAAAGTGGTGAGTCTCCTTAATAATAAGGTCAATAAAAAGTTAGACATAATACATGTTTTGCTTCCACTTCTCCTTCTGCCGTGGCTGCTGACTGATGTGTTTGGTGATAAGCAGCAGAGATTAGCTTTGTCACCTCCGTTTGACTCAGAATCTCTTTCATTCTAATCAGATCTAAGCTCCAATCAACCTCAGTCAAATCAGGGCAGTTCTTGAGCTTGTTATCACGCGCCCATGCTTAATCTTTCATTCTGAACAAAGGAGACCGGCCAAGGCTGCTCAGAGCCTTCAGGAGTTATCGTTAGAGTTGTCAAGAGTTCCCCTAATTGTTTCCTTCCTTCTCTGGGCAAAACGGGTCTCCTTGAAAACACTATTAATAATTTTTTTTTTTTTTTTTAAATAACAGATGTTCTCAGGAAAAAACGTACCGAAGTTTGAGCGAGTGTTGGAGCGCTCGATGATGGCGTGCTTGCTGGGGTTGTTCAGGACCGAGCGTTTGGCGAGTGAGATGTCCGCCGTGACACGAGTGATGGATATTCTAAGAAAAGGAAAAAAAATATACATATTTGACTGACCAAATCATATTCACTTGAAAAAAAAGAAAAACTTAAACAACACTTTTTCTTGTTGACTTGTTTTTGTAACATTATTTCAAGTGACAATACATTAAGAGAAATGATGGCATCATTTTATATCCTGCTGAGCTTCGCTTACCCAGCACCAACCAAACAAAGGTATAGAAATAAGATTCAAATCAAATGCACATTTTTTTCCTCTTTCCTGTAGTGTTATTTAGGCACAGATCATGTTGTTGATCTGTGGAAATACCAGCCTGTGCTTTGAAAAAGTGGAAGTAGTTCCGATTTGAAATTGGGCTCAAAATTCCTTGATTTTCTTGGATAACTGGGCCATGATTTCTGGACAGAAGCACAAGCTGGTTGTCCAAAAGCACACTCACCAGGTACACTCACACTGCTTTTTTTTTTGTTACAACACAGTGATCGACTGGGAAAATGTGCATCACAATACTGGGACTGATATGTTCTGAGTAGAAAAAGCAAAATGTCATCCAGACTTATAAGGCAAGCAATCTCCTTCAACACACACAAAAGAATAGATAAAGAAAGCAAGAGATGAGGAGGAAAAAAGCTATTTGATTTGGGGAAAGAAGCCTTTAAAAAGCTTTGAAGTTTTATTGTAGGTACAATAATGTTAAATGTTTTATGCATCTTTTATATATATGGTTAAAAAAAACCTGACTCTTCTTGAAAAATTTAATCTTTTTTTTTAATGTTTCTTGCCGTCGGCACACCGTTAGAGAAGCTCATTAAGTCTTCGCCAAGTTGGACAAGCTTCTGAATGCTGAATAGTTTCAAATGGATTTGAAACGCTGTCAAACTTTTTTTTTTTTTTTTTGGCACAACTGTTTGCAGCTCAGTCCCTCGGTGGACTCCTGGTCAAAGCATCCCAACTGTTTTATCCAAATCAAGTTGGACAGCACGCGGCGATGAAAGTTTCACATCACTGACATTAACAAATCATTTCCTTTTGAAAGAGTTTGAAAGTTTGCTCCTCTGTTACCTTATATGAAGATATTTGGTCCTATATGTTTGTATGAAAAGCACAAGAAACATGAACTAAAGTGAGAACAAATGTTGTATTTGAGAAGTATCATGACTCTCAGGTGAGGAGTTTGGAAAAAGTGAGACAAACTAACTTCAAATCAAAGTCAAATGACAGATAACATTTTCACAGATTCAAATCAAATAAAGAGAGTGCTCCCTGATGATATCCTGAGTGGATCTTGATGTTGTGTAACTTCATGGTCTCAACATTGAATAAGAAGAATCCCGCTCTGCTGCAGGACTCACTATAGCCTATTAAGGACATGTAGAGGGCCTATTTAAAGCAGCAGCACACATCTCTAGGCCAAACAAACTTGTTACACACTCCCTCAGCTAACCTCAGGGGACAGATAAATACCAGCCTATAGACGTGGAGAGAGGAAGAATGGGGAAGGAAGTGGGATAAGAACTTGTGTTTTAGGATTACGGGGAACTTACCTTCCCTCAAATCGGTGTTTCAAAAAGTCAAACAGTGCTTTTTGCATCATGTCTGTCACCTGTTGACAGGATATTTAAAAGGGAATGTGATTAAGGACTAGAATTATCTTACAGCAAAGAAAATAAAGGTTGTGTTTGAAATGCTGAAGCACCTCGTAGCCCTTCAGCGACGGTCCAACCAGAACCACAGGCCGCATAGAAGGCACAACGTCGTACGGAGGAATGTGTTCTGTCTTTTAAAGGTAGAAAAAGAAGTAACTCAATTACACATTCATGGAGACAGGATAAACACCATCACAAACTATTTTAAAAGCTTGTTAAAACACCAAAGTGGACTATTCAAAATAAAAATGCTGGCACAGTTCAGGACCATGAAACAGGATGTCTCAGTGAGGCAGACAGAACCCAAGCAGGATTTTATTGGTATTAGAATTTTCAGTTTACTTTACAAATTTTAAAAAGCTACTATAATCAAAAAGGTACTTAATATAATCTGATTTATGACTGATCACTTCCCTCGTCTCATGGTCCTGATGTCACTGAGCACGGAACAACAACAGCAAAAATATGAACCCAAATCATAGGAAATGTTATTCAGAGAGGAGAAAGAGACAAGAGGTCCACGGAGACTGGAGGTAAAAAAACTTCAGGACAGAAAGACATGCTGGCTGCTGTCAGAGTGGGAGCTCAGTTCAAGGAGCAGCCGGAGTTTTAGATCAGCATGTTGATATATTACCGACGCCAGAGCAGTATCAGTGCAGATACTGACTATATTTAGTAAAGTGGCTCAGTTCATTATCCATTTATTGAAGTAATTCTGATTCAGCATTCACACCATTGTTCTCCTGTGTGGTGTTTCTTTTCCATATGTTTTTTTTTTTGCAATCCAATTACTTTTCCCTCCTTTGTGCTATTTTAGCCATTTTCAGCTCATTTAGGAGATGGGTGCTATGACTTGATTTTTGTAACTTTCTAAAATGTTGAACTTTATTTACAAACATTTTTGCTGTGGAAAGACAGCGAGATCTCTTCACTTCCTATGTTTTACTCATGCACTTGGTTTAAATGAGCACTCTGACAGATTCTGTTACTTGGATCGGTCTCATCCCTGGGATGTTCTGCTTGATATTGCTTTTGTAATTGTTAAAAATCAACAAGCTGGGTCTTCCTGTCTCCCTTATTCTAAAAATAGTAAAATGTACAATATATGCTACTGCAATTCTGCAGAATTTAATGTAGGATTATTTTATATATCATGGCTTAAAGTCCATGTTGAGTTTTGTGGTCATTGTTCTTGTTTATAAGTGTGATAAACATCTTTCCTTTTGGAGTTTCTAAAGTTACAGTAAGTCATGGTTTCATTTTACTTAATGCACAAACAGAACCCAATCATTTTTATGACTTTAGGTTAATTCATTTTTTCAACAAGCTATAATTTTGCAGCTTTGGTCACCGTATTTCTGTGGGTACGAAAAGAACCAGTCAGGACAGAAGTAGAACTTAACAAGCAGCACATTTTTATACTCTCAGGCAGTGAGCAGATATTGTTCAGTAATCATTGTATCCATGTATTTAAATACATAAATAAAGCTGTAACACTTTAAAAAAAAATAGAGAAATTAAGTATAAAAAAAGAAATCTGTATGCATATTTTAATGTCATTTTAGTGATTAGAGATAGAATAAAATTATATATCAACTTTATTATTTTACCTTTTAATTTCTGGGCTTTTTTTTGTCTTAATTTGACAGGCCGTGAATCTGACACCGCTCTGTGTCTGAGGCGTCCAACTAAGCAGCTTGTTTGAAGGATGTGCAGACACGTCAGAACATTAAAGGGACATTTAGGGTCTTTATTTTACAAAAAGCAAAAAAAATTCATGATCTAAGCTGAAACTTGGAGGCCAGGCAGCTCTGAAGTCATTTTCTGTCACGCTTTACTTGCTCGGTTTGTTTTGTCTTTTCGATAAGTGCTTCAGCGGGTTTATTATGACTTATTTCTTGTAGTCCATCAGCCCCTCTTACTCATCAACCCACTTCCAAACATTTTCTACCATTTGCTGTCGTCACCGAGCTTCCCCGGGGACGCTGTGGGAACTGATGCACACTGCTGCAGGCTTTGAACTGAGCTATTATTGAACAGTCTGATTCTGTTCAAATACTTCTGGCCGATCTAGTTAATCTTATTCATGTCTTAATAACCATCTGAAACAAGGTTTGATGTCAAACTGTGCATGCCTGAACTATTCTGTATATATCTGCAATATTTTTTTAATCCAAATGTTTAAATGTTTTCCATCTGATTGTTAAAATTCTATTGATGTCAAACAGAAAGCAACATTTACTGTTAGTCATGAGTTACTGTGTATAAACTAGACTGTTTCATAGTCAGCCATTTAGGCTCACATTTTTGCAGAGTTTTAGATAAAAAGTTTCTTTAACATCATCTTCTTCACTTTTGTCTCAATATAATGGTTTAAAACTCAAGAGTCTTCTCAATTTCATTAATTTAGCCATAAAAAAAGAAACTTGGGTGTAAAAAGATGTGACAAATCATGTCTTGGCTGTAAGGGTGACAGTAAAAACTTTAAATATTCAGTTTTTGAAATATTTTATTCTTAATTAATTCAAACAATATAAAGGTTAACAAGCTAAAAAACATATCACAACACAATATTTTGCAGAAATTAGTATGGCTTTTAAAAAAGCATTTTTCTTTCAATGTTATTTTTTCTTATTTTACTTACTTTACCCTCATTTTACATAACTAATTATTGAACTAAGCAATGTTGGATTTGGCAGCTTCACTAATATTAAGCTTATTTTTCTTATTTATGTTTTTTTTTTTACTGGGCAGTATTGGCACAAAGAGCAATTTTCACACAACAAAATCTAATATTGTTTTACTAAAATGTTAGACTAGTTTCACACCTAGGTAAAATTTCAATTCAAATTCAACTTTTAGAAACAATAAAATCAGTAAATTAAAACAAAAGGATTAATTAATGCTTATATTCACAAGATTATTTCCAATAATTTCTGAATATAAGCTGTTCTCTCTTTTCTAGTTTGAGTTCAGAGTAGTTTTTTTCTTGCTATAACATACAAGAATTAAAAATGAGAGTAGTATTCCTGTCAATAACCAAATCTTGACAATGAAATAATTAAATATACAGAGACTAGATCCCACTGAGTCAGCGTTCGTAGATCTCATAGAAACAGCAACACAGAGGTTAGCAGGAACGGTGAGCGGGGTGAACAGAGGTGAAATCTCTTGTTGGGGAAATGTAGAGTTTGAACAGCTCAGTCCAGACCCCGCTGAGTTGCTGTACTCCGAAACTTACCGACTTCTGCTTCTGCTTAGCTGTGGTGGGACGGAGAAGGAAAGAGAAAGAGGTTCAGAACAGGCGTGCATGCTAATAGCAGTGTGTGCTTCGGGGGGACAAGGACAATAGTGTTGACAAACAGGACGGGCGCTGAGTGAGGTCGAGCAGCCGCAGGCATTTTAGACAGAGCCGTGCCGGCGGACAGAGAAGCAGAGAAGGGGTGAGGTGGTCAAGATTTTACCTTCTTAAAAAAGGGCATTCGTTTCTCTTTTGCTAGGGGTGATATAACAGTATTTGGACTGGCTTTAGGGGAGCGCAGGTTGACGTGGAGCTCATTTTCCTCTGGGTCTAAACCTGTGGCGTCTATGTCAACAGCTACCCACACAGACAAGAATAACATCAAAAAGAGACAGGCTGGTGATGGGAGATGTTTCACATCAGTTCCAGCACAGATACTTCAAAGAATTACACTGAAAAATACAATTACGCCACAAATAACATCTATTTAAATAACCGTTATAGTGATTTCAGTTGGTAAATGTTGGTTTAAAAGACCAATAAATCTATTGAGGACAATTTATTTTTTAACACTGCTACTCACCAGATGAAGGAGGAGTAGATTTCCTTGAGTTAGGAACCACTTCACCTAAACTAGATGATGAGTTTGCTCCCAATTTACTGAAACGGCAGATTTTTGTGATGTGAGCTAAACAAGACTCAAGTGAGAACCAAATTATTATCAAATGAACTGAAAGTCAAGACAAAAACAACCTAATTGCCGACCGTTCCTCTTACCTGGAGTAAAACTTGCCCTGCTTGGCTCTCTGCTCCTGGAGGATGCGAGTGTTTTCGAGCTTAACTGGACTGGGAATGAAGCCAATTTCACAGCCTTCTTTCACCAGGCGTCCTATCCACCAGTCGTTGTTAAATTTCTGCACAACATAACACACGACAGCTATGCTGAGCATCAGTCTTATTAGCATCCCTACTGTGAATATCAACACGTCATGGAAAAAAAGAGTCACTCGCCTCTTTGACGTGAAGGAAGTCTTTAGTTTCAAAGGAGATGGCCATCCCTGGCACGGGGACATCATCGTCATGACTTGGGCTGTAGCTGACATTTGTGCGAACAGCAAATGCAACTGGTTTGGTCTACCAGAAGGCACAAAGCAGACAGACAAACACAAGTGTCAGATCTCAGAGAAGCTTTAAACAACAGGAAAAAAGCACTGTAGCTTCAGGTTAACAGGAAAGACATGACCAAATTGTCAAATATTTGATCTTTTTGTTCACTTCTGGTGAGCTGTGAGCCTCATTTTTGTCCAAGATGTAAAAAAAACTTGTGAGATTCATGCAGACTCAGGCTTCTCTCCAAAAAATGTCTTGCTTTTTGCATTGTGTTTCTGCTACCTGTTTAACTTTTGTTAGGATTCAGGCTCAATATACCAGAAATCCCTGCTTCAACACCTTTAGTAGAACAGAACAAGCTGCGCAAACAGCACTGGTGTAAATGGTTCATAAATCAATCCAACAAACTTTACAATGGCAGAATCAATACTGACCTTCCTGTCTAATAACAGCTGGCCTTCCCTTTTTGGACACATAATCATTAGAATAAAGCAAAATCTAATGAAATATCCTCTGTAATCTTGTGGTGTTTGAGATAACCACCTTTCACCGCTGAAGGCTTTGTGTAAACGCCGACAATTTATCAACTTCAATACAGCTACACCAACAAGGAAGCCAGTTTCTGAACATTTCGCAGAGCAAAAATGTTGAAGGCATGCATTCCTGGAAGAATTACATAAAATTCTTCTGGACATAATCTTGGAGCCGGCCTGGCGGTAGCGGCTGCAACAGTTGGCCACGCGGTCTTGCCCTCAACCGGATTACATTTGCTCAGACTGGGATAGAGTGACAAGCATGATAGAAGTCAACCGAAAAGCCAAAATGAATGCACAAGGATGCAGCTTAAAATAATCCCCTGGCGTAAACTCACATGCTAAATATTTACCTGCAGATAAAAGAGAGCAAGTTGATGGAAATGGTGTATAATATTCAGCTTGATGCCAAAGTGAGCCCACCAGCTCAGAGCTTTGATGCTGTAATTCAGTTGGACTGCACACAGAGTTAGAGAAATGCTTTCAAAGTGCACTCAAATCTGGCCCGCTGTAGTGATTTTATCCTAGCAGGACCACAATCTGATTTTCTCTAAGCAACCAAAAAACAAAATAGTGTTAGGCCTGTGTCATAACTGCATGAGAAATGTAAGAGGCGAGATATTTATCCACATCCTTCCCTGATTTAGCGATAGAACAAAGTGTTTGTTGTGCTATGTTTTTAAAGCTGTAATAACTGATGTTCTGACCATGTGTGGATAGATAAAAACAAGCTCAAGGCCCATAATAACTATTGTGAAAGTTGGTTTAGCCTACTGGTCACCTCAAGTACAAGTTACATCCTAAAGAACAAAATACACCTAAAATAAGTTAAAACAATGAGCTAACAGGAGTTTTAGACTAGATCATTAACATATAGGAACAATAAAGCTCAAAGGAAAGCCAATACTGCACTTATTCATGAGGTGAACAAATGAGTTTAACAGAATCTTTGTAACATCTTCTACTTTCAGTCACCGAGACATTTATCGTGTGGCTACAGATTCAACATCTGATAAAATGTCTCGGAGTTTTGCACTTTTCCTGCTGCATTATTTCAAACAGGCCATAATTCTCAAAGCTCAGAATTGCAAAAGTATTTCAAGAAGGCCTATAAAGCAGGTTTTAGATGATAAAGACAACTAATATATAACAGGAAAAATAAAAGAAAAAAGAAAAATAAATAACAGTAACCCAGCCAGAAATATAAATAGCAGAGTGATAGTTTTAAGTTGGTGTATGCGAGTGTGACAGTTACAGTGAGGTAAACATCCAACCTTGTGTGTGCAAAGCTGGGACACAGAGGACAGAAAGTCCTTTGCACACACAGAGTCACAGTCCTGCATGAAGGTATGAAGTCCATTATAAATTTATAAACTGTGTGCTGACTCAGTTATCTCAGATATGTTCAGCTTGGTTTTCTTATGACGTACAGCCATTGTACGTGGATGTCTCGGTATGCCACTAAATATCCCTAATGACTGGGAGGTTTAAACACAACAGCACCCGTACACCTCTGTACAGTTCCTGTTCTTCTCCTCATTAACGCCATACTGTTTATGTAAGCAGACCAAGAATGAGAGACAGGAAAACCAATAAACAATATCACATCTGATTGTGTAAATTTCATAAGCTAATACCTTCCAGTCTTCTGCTCTTATACTGAGTGAACACATGTTTCTGCTGGTGCTAATTTACCATGTAACATGCCACAACCTCTTCAGCAGCAGCAGCACACACACGCAAGACCTCGCACTATATATCAACATCCCAACATTGTTTCACCTTGAATGTTACGGATCGATTTGAAATTAATTCTTCACAGTACTGTGAACTGGCCTCAGGCTGTACTCGGAGCCTGCACCATCTCTTTTTATATGGCACCATAATACCTTTTATTAATTCATAATGGGAAAAAATTGTTCTATAATTATCCAAGGTTGGTTGAGTATATTGACCAAGCCGCTCCAGCTGCCAGTTGTTCACTCTTCATTTGTCTTGTGAGAGATTTCATGTTGTTTCCAAAAATCACATATTTTTTTATTAATTTGCTCTCTAATATGTATTTACTTAGAAAGTTAAAAAAAAAGATCCTGCATCTTTTTGTTGATGTGGGTGTAAACCTTCTTAAATAAGAAAATAATAAAAAAGAGAGAAAAAAAAGTGAGAAACTCCATTGGTTAGTTTTTATTTTACATGACATCTTAAGATTTATTCCTTGTTCTTTGAGACATTCCTAAACTCTTTTTTTGTGACACCCAAGCTGCCCTGCTGGGGTACAGTTGATGTCAAAATTGCCTATGCTAAACTTTGATGCAAACAGCATTTTAAATGTTATTTTACAACACATGAAACATTTTTTTACAAACCTGTTTTTTACACAATCCTACACTTTAAGTTACAGGTATAGCTAACTTGAAAGCTTCTCATTGAGTGATTTTGATGTGTAACATCCGTGGAGACTGTTTTATACATAAAAAAATAGAAATAAAGATACAAACACTTCCCAGAATGCATATGAACTGTATTCGTTTTTTAAGAAAAGTGACAGTGACTTACTGCACATAAAAACTCAAAGTCTGCACTTCCTGTGACCCCAGCCTGCTCTCTTTCTGGTGGCCAGACCACCAGAAGCTATTTTGTACTAGTCGTCTGTCATGTAAAATGCCAGCAGGGGTGATCTATGCCAGGTTATCTATAAAGTCAACTTATCTTTTTAATTAGTGTGCAAGAGAGGGTGACTTGGGAAAACAACAACATAGATCTGCAGGAATGATCCATCTTTGCCAGCTATGAGCTACTCTGAGACAGTGCAGGAGGAAGACGTCTGTGTGAATGGATGGAAAAGCTTAAGGCTCATGTCTAATGAACCAACTATCTGTTACAGACACTAAACACACAAAGAAAAACAATAAAACCATTTTTCAGACACTTCCTCAAAATAACATGAAAAATATTTTACTGCGAGCTATCCGCTGAGCTGGAATGCAGGAAGAGAACAGAATGCATTCAGGATTATTTCACAGATCAAAGACGTAAATCTTAGCCGTGCCAGTGGTTTGAGCGATTCTGTGGAAATGGGCTCTGATTGCAATTCCTGTCGCGCAAAGGCAAGTCTGTTCTGTCATGTGTGTATTTGTTTATGTGCTGCTAATTGTGGCCAAGAGCAGAGCAGGGCAGGCCAGGCTTAGTTCTGATAAACAGTGACGCTGAGCCCTCTGAGGCCCCTAACCTTTAACATCAGCCGCCACCAGAAGCCCTCCTTCATGTAACCAGCTGAAATCAACTCTAATATCCTGTTTCTCTTATTGTCAGCCCAGCAGCAACATCTGTAAATCCATGAAAGAACATCTAAAGAGTCTGTGACTTGAGAATGATGATATTTGCCAGTATGAAATAAGAGGAAAAAAAATCTATTATTCTGTTGAAAGAAACCAAAAAGGAAGTGGAATCAAGTTTTTAACAACAAACAGACCAGTGTAAAGTTTACATTACAGTTTGACTAAGGCCTGCCATCACTTATTTGAGCAAAATAAAACAATTTTAGTCTGAACAAATGCACATTTGTATTTCTATACTTGTAGGGTCCTTTCCTAACATAATGCATTTCTTTCAGTACATTTCAAATTTACTAATTTCTCACCACACCCATATGTCTAAGATCAAAAAAGCTTTTGGCCCACACCTTTTAATGCAAATGTATCGATGGTAGATGAACAGGTCAAAGTGACCACAGTGTTTCTGGGTTAAAGATACAAACCTTGGCCTTGTCAAGCTGTGCCTGAGCCTGTCGCTCTGCCTCTCTGCGCGCTGCCTCCTTATCCTCCTCAAGGGATACATCGGAGTCTGATGGACGGCTGGTGTAGGAGTCGGCCGAACCCTGTGGAGACACAGACAGCAACATGTCAGTGACAGCAAAACTAAAATCCAAGTCCACGGCCAAGAAATGCTGAAAGAAATGTTGAAATTTGAGAAAGCTGCAAATGTGCAAACACCTTTTCATACAGACTTCTGTTAAAATGTAATAGTTATTAAATAATAAGCTCAAAAGTTGTTGTGAATGAAATGATCATTCTGGTATTAAGTTCATTGATGCAAATCACAAATGTTCATTGAATCTAACAAAAATCACGAACACGTTCTCCTGTTTGAAAAAAGACTGCCAGAGGACAGAAACTGTCATTTCATGTCAACACATCACTGGCAGCTCTTTGTCTATCCTTAGCTGGGCCTTCTGTGACAAACATGGACAAATATTAAGGAAAACCAGACCCCAGTCTACCTCACGTAGTTTTTACAGATTAAATAATAAACATACAGAATCCAATCTACAAATAAAAATATGATTACTGCTAGTAAAGCTTTAAAAAGTACAATTAATTAAAAGGAGGCCTTTTTTTCACGTCAAAGAACTACAACTGTCACAAGTTTGACATTTTCAGCTGACAGTTTTCAGTCACAAACACCATGTAATCAACAGTGTAATTGCATTTTCTGTTCATTTAAACCACTTTAGTTTTAGAACAGTGCTATTAGCTCTCCTGACTGCCACATAATCGATTCAGATCCAACAAAACCATCGCCCCAAGCTTATTTAATCCTCATGTCTCTAGTGGCTCACACTGAAATGTGCCCACAAGGATGTTGTGGTGTTTATCTGTCAGTCCGTGTCAATAAATGCTCATCAAAATTCATCAGCAGAAGAAGGGTGTGCAGAAACCACAATAATGTAGTGATAGAAATATTTATTGTTTTTAAAAGTGGATAAAAGCTGCATTATCCATTAATAAAATGGCTTAGGGAGCTACAAATTGCAGAAAAGCAATTTTGTTTTAAACATCAAGACAAAAATAAAGAAAATGAGTAGAAAACAAGCAGTATAAGCAAAACAAAATACTGTTTAACCTCCTGAACCCTGAGCTATTTCTGGATACTCATACTATCACTCAATACACTAAATATTTTACTGCAACATACAGTCCCTCATTTATATGAAAATAAGACAACGTTTGAAATAGGGAAACAGTATAAATTTGATTCTATGCTATTAAATTCAGAGTATGACTACTTTAATTATGTACAAAAGCAAACATAGTAAATACAATGTGTGATTAAATTTATTAATTATTAGTTAGAAAATACAATGATGTGGTTGAACTTCAGCCATAAGTCGTTTCTTGGTTTCCAGTTCGATTTCATCCCGATTGTAGTGTTCAGTGTTCCTTGAATTCACCATCAAAATTAATTAAATCAACAGTTGTTTGAGCCTAGTGGCTAAAATTTGATTTAATTAAAAAAATTCTGTTTTTATGGCTTTTATAAACAGTGAACGATGCTTGAATAATTTTCTAAAACAAAAGTTGGAATTAAAAGTATTTGTAGGTGAGGAACACCCCTGCAGCACACAGCAGTTTACATAAGACAGTAATCGAGGGCTGAAAGTGAAAGCGGTTTTTCTTTTATCTCTCGGAGTCGGTGTGTTTCTTATCCATACCTGCCTGCTACTAGGCTACAAACACAAGGTCTTTCATTCATCTCACTGCACCATTACACTCTGCTGTCTGAGTTAAAAATAGCCTCCCTCACTCTGTGCCTGATTAGAATTACCAAGCCATCACATTCAAAGGAAGATCATACAGCTTTCTCTTCTCCACTCGTACTACTTGACTTATGAAAAAGGACAACACAACTGTTGTTGTCATAAACCATACAGTCTGGGTCATATTTATGTCCTCCATCTTACAGAAAGCGTTGCTGCTCATCAATCGCTTGAATGTCTCTCCTTGTTCTCACTTTGAGCTTAAGATTGATGGAAAAAACAGTAATCAAGCTCATTACTTAACCAGGTTATGTTTTTCATGTCATCATAATCATGAAAATCCCTCCCTCTTTTGCATCAGTGATCAACATTCAACACTTGTCTCGGTGATCGGCCACATTTCAAAAGCTACAAGGTTAATATGCAGCACTTCCGTAAGAGGATATAAATGAGATGAAGTCTACTGCACATTAGCCTCTGTCCCATGAATTATATTTGGCCTTGAATGAGGCAGGTAAGCATACCTGGCCTGCTATGACTTTTCCATCATGTCACCTTTAAACACGAGTCGTGATCGAGACCGCCGTCCCAGTGGGTCAGGCGGAGGTGATATGGATCTCTGCCCAGAATCTGACAGCCATAACTGATTACAACACACACAGCTTATCATCACTGGGTAATACATAACTGTGCCAAACTGACCCCAGCAGTATGGACTGATGATGGATGCGCGAAGAAACACAGGCTTAATGCATAAAACATAAGCGCATGCACACTAACTTTAATGATATAAACACCAGAAAATCTCCTTACACAGGCATCGGAGCTCTTGACTTGACCTCCTTTGGCTCGTTTCAGCAAGCGTATCCAGGTGGCCTTCATCAGCCACACTGGTCATTCAGTGTCCTGAGCCACTGCTCCCCCTGCTACTACTACAACTACACTGAAGTGCACTGCTGTGGTCACCTTTGCACCAGCGCTGCAGCTGTCACTGCTTTGGCTACAGGTACATTCAACACTGTGGCTACATTGACAGCTGGTTCCTCTTACACCGAGGCTGTAAATGCTACCTTCATCTCTGGGTGAATAAATAGCTTTGGAGTCAGAGCTCCTTGATTTGCTGCAGCTCCAGTTGGATCGGCTGCTGTCAGGAGACCCAAAGCTCCAACTCCCCCTGCTGCTGCTGCTGCTATCGCCAAAGATGGGGAATACACCGGAGCTCACTGCCCCGCGCATAATCTCAGCAGCTCTCTTCTCTCGTCTGCCTTGGTCTCCTTGATAGCTAGAATGCTCAGTCTGGCGCTGCAGGTGCTGAGACTGACTCCCAGGATGAGTCAGGTGGCTGTGATGCTTCTCGTCCCCTCCATCAAGCTTCCACTCCAGCCTTGATGTCCTCCTCCTGCCTTGGTGGCTCCCTCTGAAAGCGATGTGTAGCCTTTCATCCGCGAGAGTCCCAGCGTGGCTGCATGTGACCGACTCTTCTCCTCATGATGATGAAGCCGCTGCTGCAAGCTCTCTTTTTCTCACTCTGTGTCTGAGCCTGTCAGTGCGTCTTTTCACCTTACTCCTTTTCACAAGCTGCTCCGTGATACTTCAGCGATTCTGCTTTTCTGTCTCTATCCCTCTCCTTGGTCACTCCTCTCTCTCCCTCTCTTTTTTTTTTCTTTAGATGCCCCTCACTGTCTGTCCATCTGCTCATTTCGTCTCTGCGGTGATCATTTCTGGACAGTGTGTGAGCTAAATAAGGTGTTCATACGTCAACAGAACCGTGGCTTTTTCCATAGCAGACACCAAACAGTCACCCTGCTATTGATCTCAGCTGTTTGCAAATTGTTGCCTATAAAACATCAAAAATGTAACCTGGATTTAATATTACTGTGATCTCTGTTCTTGTGTTAAATCTTACTTATTTCGTTTTGTTTCTTTCTTTATAAATTCTACCATCTGGATGACTGGAGACATTTTCTACAGTTATGTTTGTGGAAATGTAAAGGGAAACACTGCACTTTAAAATACATTGCATAAAAAGTCTTATTATTATACAGAGACAGTAACTAGACAACCTTGGGACATCCTGAGATGTGGATTACAAAAATCTAGTTTTTAAACTAATAAAAATGCTAAATCAAGTTAGAGATAACAGAAGCCACATTTGTTTCACATTTGTGCATAAAACTAAACTAAATCAAGTTGTTATGCAACTTGTCATCTCATGACTTCATCCCATGACAAAGGAGTCACACTCCTCAAAGAATATTTTGGATATTACTATTTATAAAAATACCAAGCAAGAACAAAGGAGGTTTCCTAAAAATATGTAAAATACAGACAGAAGTAGTCTGAAATACATTTTTTTCCAGGTACTTCGTTTTAGTCTTTTGTCAGAAAGTTTTTTTCTGTAGTAAAAACCTTTAAAACCCAACTGGACAAAACAGAGAATAATTGCAGCTTTAAAGAAAACTGTGCATGAAGCTAAACACTGCTGCAGGATTATTCAGAGAGTTGTTTTTTTCCCATCACAGCTGACATGTTGCAAATGTCTTGTTGCTAATCAGTTCTGATAAAAATAGGCTCTCAATGACAAGACTATTTCAGTCAAGATCTTATCAAGACATGTTCCTAAAGACATGTCCTAGCATGAAAAAGGCAAGAGAAGAATAATGTGATTTTAGCTCATTAAAGCCAATTACCCTAATAAGGAAGGAAGCTGCAGAAGGTAAATTATGTTTTGATAGAAGATGAATGGGAATGGCAGACAAGAGAAAATTAAAATACTGAGAAAGCCATATGATGGTCACAACTGGAGCTAAACAGAGTTGGTGTGAAATTTTGTAACATTACTACACCTTACATGAACAGCTTCAAAAAGAAATCCAGGGTGTTTTGCAATGGTCACATATGTTCTGATACGGTGTGTTGACAGTAGCCTCCAGAAGTCTCAGGGCAGGACACAGATGGTCCAAACGTGGAGCTGTGAAGGCTGAACTCTGCTGACAGTACTGACACAAACTCACAGCGGCAGGACGAGCCTCGGGCAGCCCGACACAACTGACCTCTTGACCTGACTTTGTGTTTGCACTGACAGCTCAGTGTCACCCACACAACACCTGCTATTAATAATCAGGTAGTAGAATGATGCCAATTAGATCTGTGAGAAGATGTGCTCCTTCAGTAGGGATTAATCAGCACAGTAACAATGGCTTTGTTCAAAGTGACTAGAATTCACTTTCCAGCAGAGTTGATTGTTGTAAAACTTATACAGTTTTTGTTTTCTGTTCTGGTCCCCAACCCCTACAATTTTGTCCAACAAAAACAACAACAAAAAAAAACACAACCTGTAGATTCACCAAAAGGTCAACAGGTGAAATTTCTCAGCATCTGCCAGAATAAACTAAATAAAAAGTGTCATCTCCAGGATATGAATCATGTAATCTACTGAGATTTTATTTAGTGCTCTAATTAGACTGGCATTAGTGCTTTGGGATGAAATGAAGCTTGCACCTTTTACAAAATTTGTTCCCTGCACTGTGAGCATTTTAATACAAAAAAACCGAAGCATTAAACTGAGCGCACAGGTGTGCCTGAGTGCAGTCCCACAGAGCTAACTTGAAACACCCTCTGCTTCACCGCATAAAAAGCACACCATTTGTTGTATAGAAATGGAAAGGTTTGACCCAAATTGGGGCCTTTCATCAGTGAAGCAGAGATATTTGTGAAAGGTGGCTGTCTACATGCAGCAGTCAAAGAAAGAGAGATGAAGGGGGTTTTGAAAGGGCAATGGGTGCTTTGGTCTCCAACATCCGTATTGATTTATTTAGCAGAAGTACTCGTTGCAAGCCCCACGATGACCTCTACAGAGAGTGAAAGGATGATGATCATTACAATCAAACATACAAATCAAAAAAGGTAAAAGCCACAGTGAAAGAAAAGGCAGTGAGTCAGCTGATGCAGCCTACCAGACTCACTTACTGTATAGTGGATGAAGCAGTTATACACCAGGGAATCTGTCCACTACCTAAAAGCTTAATTTTTAGCTACTGCTACTATGTCTCTGTACAAGTCCACTATAAAAGTAGAAAACTGCAGTCATGCAGAAAAAAAGCTTGTGTTTGTGTGCAATGAAGTGTTCTTACATATTTTCAACTCCATGCATGTCCACATTGATGCTTTTTGTCCTTGCAGCTCAAGTCTTCTCTCACTCCCTCTTTCTTCCTGTTTGTACTTCATTTCACTTTTTATCAATTTCTGTCTCTTTCATCCTTTCCCACCACTCTGCTTCCTACAACCCTCTTCTCTTCCAGTATTCCCAGTGGCTTTGGCTTTCTTGACACAGTGGTTTTGCACAAGTTGTGGAAGAGGGTTACACATTTAGCCAGTGACGTAGTTTCTCAAATCCCACTTGATCTTCTCCGTCCTGCCACTTGTTTGGTTTCATTTACTTCAGCAACATGATTTATCAAACTGCTGACATTCATGCTTACAAGATAAACACCAACAGCCAGTACTGGCTTTTTAAGGCGCAGATACCAAACTTTACACCAATACAAAAGAAAATATTGAAACTCCAGAGGCCCGCAGTGGCAATAATGAGTCAGAACACCTTAAGAAACCGTAAACCCCGCATTTCAAGGAAATAACCGAAGGAAAAGACTTGAAATGTTTATATGCTGTCAAGAGTTTGTTGCACAATCTGTCAACTGCACCTAAAAGCAACTTTAACTCTAATGCACTGTGAACCATCATTTAAAAAAAAAAAAAAAGCCCACCATATACTGTACCTTTCGATCTACATCATGACTAAAGAGAGAAGATTTCTGCTCATCTACAGCTCTGGCTGATGGACTGGAGCTGACTGCGGCAAGCTGAGCAAGTGTGCAAGCAGTTTCAGACTTGGCGTGACTCATTCCTGGCTAGAACTAAAGTGATTTTTTTTTTTCTTTCCCCCAGCCATCTGTCCATCACTGCCACTTCAGTCGATGGAACACAAAGTCAATTAAATCACAAAAACAGCGTCTCCTTTGTCAAAAAGGAGACAATGGCAGCAGACACAGCAACCAAGTGCGAGAGATGTGTGACTGCTACAAGAACTGGTTACTAAGAACTTACTAAGAACAGAGAAATAAAGTTCAAGTCAGCAGGAACGTAAAAGAGAAAGAGATTGTCAGTGCGTCTGTGACAAAGAGGGGGAGGAGTAATATGCTGTATGACAAAGAAGGAACCTCTTTATGAATGTCAAGGTGACACTGACGGGCCTTTAAGAAAGTGTTTACCCAGCACTCAATAAGCCGAGGCATTAAATAAGAGAATTGTCCCTTTCAGGCTGTCAATCACATGAAAACACTGCCTTCAAACATAGTTATAGTTAGAAACTTGAACAAGCATGATGGAGAACAACAACTAGAGACCAGACATCGTTTTACTGTAAACCAAAAAGAAGTTAAAAAAAGACAAGATGAAAAGAGAATAAGAATAGTGAATATTAAGCCTAAAAGTTGATTTCCTATAAATTTATCAAATAATAGAAATATGATGTTTATATAAGGATTGTTATATAATAGGAACAGTTTTCTGGGAATCCACTTGATGAATCAAAAATGCCATTTTATGCCTGTCAGACTGTTGTATTTGGCATCATTTGTGGACACAAAGCAACTGAAACAAAAATGTGTTTCATGGCGTGTTGGCAGGAACAAAATGCCTACAGTTGTCTCTTATAAGACACAACACTAGATTTATAGCTTAGAGTAGCAACTATAAGTGAAATTATTCTCAAACACAGTAAATCTCATATTCAGAGTCTTGTCCCTCAACATATGACCAGTTATTGAGCTCTTAATTTATTGCATTTGGTTCATCCTTTGAGTCTGTTGTGGTTTTCATGAACTGAATGGTTTTTCTTTTCCTCTGAAAAAAGACAGATGCAATTACTTAACTAAACAAAAAGTTAGTCTTCATCTGTACTGTACATCCCTGCTAACTTGTGATCGCCCTCACAAAGGATCAAGTTCAAGTAATCAAGTTTAGAAAGTTTATAGCTTAGTACAGTTATTCGGAAACAGTAAATCCAAAATCCATGGTCCTGACACCCAACATGCTGCCAGCATTATTGAGCTTTTATTATTCTGTAACTGAAGCATCAGCCAGATGTTTTAAATATGCTAATTGTCTGTTTTGCGATATTATAAATGAGAGCACATTGTTTGTTTGTGTGAATGAAGTGTTAAATAGAGGAATATTTAATGGGCTGCAGAGTAAAGATGCTATTATTTGAAGAGAAAAGGTAATGCTGTCTGCTATGCAATGGTGAAAATTAAAGCTTTAGATAATCAAACCATTATCTAAACTAACTTAGTCCTAATCAGGGTAGTAGGGGGTCAGGGGTGTTGGGAGTCAAATGTTAGGTGGAAGGCAGGGTATATCTTGAACAAGTGGCGGGTTCATCACAGGGCTACAGAGAAATACGAGACAAGTGAAGACGAATGTAGAGCTCTTAATATTACCGCCTTCTCACAGCAAAACTCCACATGTTGTTGCTCCAATTACCAAAGAATCCAATCACAGTGAAATCTAGTTTAACTGTTCCTCCCCTCACAGGTTCCTCTGTGGAAAGAGAGAGCACCATAATAGGATAAGTGGTGATTAAGATGATACTGTAAAAAAAGACCAGAGGCCGCTCTTTGCGGCTACAGTATTTTATGCTTGTGTCATCAATATTCAGACAGTTTCCTGTACGAAGCAGGCAGTAAGATGATTGATGAGAGCTGGCTCAGCGAGCAGAACGAGCTTCTTACCATCCTGAGAGGGATGAAACAAACCGCTCGAGTATAAAAGCGTTTCAGCCTCATTGATTTTTTTTTCTGTACAGTGATAAATAACAACTCTGGAACAATTTCAAACCAAACCAGTGGTTGTATAAAAAAACAACCCCCCCCCCCAAAAACAAAAAAAACAAAAAAAAACCCACTGAGCTTGTTAGGAGGGGTGAAAAAAACAAACATAAAAAAAGAGATTGCACAGTATTCTCCCTCCATTTAATCTGCCAAGCTAGAAGTGACTGTATTCTAACTACACCTTAATAAATAAATAAAAATACTTTCATTTTTATTAAACATTATTAAAAGCTCGAGATTGAAGGCTTAGAAACAGCTGAAAGTTCATACAGAAACCCTAATGTTTACTCGGTTCTGAGTATATCTGGCTAATATCATGGGGATGATTAGAAATCAAAACAAAGCGCTGCAAGAAGAAAATACAAGTTTCTCACGACATCAACTTAGATCCATTTCAGGGTCGAGATTTTTTTATTTTTCAGATAATCCTTATGTTTTTAAAGCTTTTTATTTAGTTCTAGTTAAATATTTTAAACCAGCAGACTTTATTTTTCTGCTCTATGTTCTTTTAAAACGAAATTCAAAATATGGATCAAAAACGACAAAAAGTTGACCGTTGTACTTTGTTCTGTTCTCAGATCGCACGTCTGAACACCATCTTATCTCTTTAGCACCACTTCAGCTGGCTATGCTAACTCATCTTTCCACGGCTGTCAGTAACAGAGTGATATACAAACACTTCAGCACACAGAAGGCCACACTTTAAATGACAGCTCACAAATATAAGAACTTCTGTGTGTTTGAATAATTGATAACTCTAGATCCAATAAAGACTGAGCAGCTACAGATTAAGTAGTTATCTCATACGGCCACAAAAACAAATAGGCTACAGAGAAAAAAAGGACAAATATATAACAGGCATATACACAGTAGAGCACAAAAATATCTCATGAAGTCATTTTATCTTATTGCAATATTTGACAAATTCATAAAGTATGTACTCTGCATGGTATTGATCCAACTATTTATAAATAAAATAAGCAAAGTCTAGTTTTATTATGCTGGAGCAGAAAATACATATTGTTTTTATGTATTCTAAAATTAACCTTTTATTGTATAATTGCTCTTATAAAATGCTCCTTTAATAGTTGAATAACAGTGTAGTGTAATGGTTGTTGATGAATATTTAGTCATCACCATATTCTCGTAAACAGGACAGGAAATTGCTCAAATATGTACTCAAAACTTCTGTGGACATCACATGTGCTCATTTACACTCAAAACAGAAGACACAACCCTCTTCTATAGCAAAACTAAGTTTAAACCAGGTTTTGTGTCCTCTGTTAGTCTTTAAAACAAACAAACAAACAAACAAATAAGAAACTAATTTTTGTTGTTTTCTTTTCCCCCCTTTTCTTTAGTTGGTAACAAGCAATTCAGCTCCTGACTGTAAGCTCATTGTGGTCATACAGAGTTCACAAATTCACACTGGATCTCTTTTTAAATCTCTTGTCCTATAACAAAAAGTTACTTGAAAAACACTCACTGTTTCCAAAAAGATGACTAGCAGACAAACAGAATTTGCAGGATTTGCCCCTTTAAATCCTGCATTAATACTCTCCACTTTCCTGCAGTTGAAGCCCTTCCTCTTTGTTCAGACGCAAGAGGAGAGAAGTAACGCTCAGAAAGGTTTAGCACATGTTTATACAAACTTACCAGATCTGACTCCTCGCTCGTGGAGTAAAACATTTCTGTACTGTTCAGCCAGACTGGGAGAAATCTCCTCAGCTGCTGCTCATCTTCTTTCGGAACACGAGATCTTCTTCCAGCCGGGCTGCTTCACATCTACAAATCCCCCTGTCCCACTTCCAGAGGTTGAACAACTCTCCTCGTGCACAGAAAGTTTCAGCCAGAGGAAAAGTTTCAGTCCTTCTTTGGCCTACTTTCGTCCCTGAGAGGCAGAGGCAAGTCAAACGTCTTTCCCACGCTGGAGGAGCACTCCTTCAGAGCACCGCGACCGTCCTCCAGTCCCAAAAAACAAGCCCCACTGCCCCTCTTTCTCCTCCCACATACCCACACACTCTCCCTGTCTCTCTCACACACACAGCTAGTTAGGAAGTAAGATCTCCAGCCAAAGGGGCCAGCCTGAAAATTCCAGAAAACACCAAAAGCAGCTGCAGAAGCTTTTAATGTCTGAGTGCGAGCGTGTGATCTGCAGAGTTTACATGTGTTTTACTTTGCTTTCAAGAGGTTACACTTGGCAGAGAGGAAGGCTGAAGGATCTGAACTCACTGTGTCGACACAACACATGCTGCCGAGACCAAAATCTCAGGAAGTAATTATCTTCACTGCATCGAAAAAATGCCATATTTGCTTTCATCATCGACGAGATGAAAACCAGTTAAACGTTCCGTTTGCTCACATGAAGGGACGTGATCATACTTGGGTTTGACTTTACATCTGAAAGTAAGTTTCTTAGAAAGAATCCAGCATAATGCTTTTACATCTATTAACATTACAAACATAAAAGATGGCTAAGCAATCAAGAGACAGAACAGCTGGCACACATCTTAGAACTGTAGCGGTTACTTAGAAGAAACTTGCAGCAGATTCATCTTTATGATCTGACATCAGAGACACTGTTTGGTTCTTTGTAATAAAAGCTGCTCAGAGAATGCATCCAGAATCCAATATTAGATTTACCAATTACAGTAAAACACAAGTTAAAAGCTCAGTTGTGAAGTCATAACTAATCTAAATGTTCCAGCTGTAAAACAGAAGCGAAGAACAGAGCTAAGTCAAATAAAAGCAACAACACACAGATGAGACTATCTCCAACCTGTACAATCACACTGATTCTAAGCTTTATCCAACATTCTGTTCAATCCAGATTTGTATTTTTTTTTCTAGCGGGGAAAAATGTTTTCTGGGCAGTCCAACTTAAATCCTAGATTATATTGTGTTTGATCAGGGTTAACCTCATTCTGAGGATTATCATTACGTTGTGTGCTCGGCACGTGACAATCTGTGGGACTGTTACTCCCGTTTGACCATGACAAATGTTTTAAGAACCCAGTGCATTTGCCTTTAGCAAATATCTAAAATAAAATAAAAAATACTTTCAAAATGCCATTGCGCTTTTTGGGTTGTGTCATTTTGTATGAAATCGGCTGAATAACATTAGTTTTACTATCAATGTGAGTGCATAACAGTAAAAACTAAATATAGTTGTGTAAAGCAACAAGGATTATGTCAACAGATGAATTGTACAAAAACTGAAAAAGGAAAATATTAAATTGAAGTTATTGTAATAAACAGCATGTTATCAGATGCACAGATAATCTCTTTCTCTTGCCTTGATGTTAATATCGTAAACTACAACATACAACGATGTTCTTCAATTATCAGCTATGAATCAATGAGTTCTTTAAGTGGGCTCTGACTGATCAATGTTCAGTTCTTCTACAGCTTGGAATAAAGTCCTGGAACTGCCTTTGGCTTATCGATCACTGTACAATCACTGTGACGTCAGCAGCCATTCGCGCAGACAGGAACACAAAGGCCAACATGGATAGCTTACAAAAGCAGCATGCAGAAATCGAACCATGAGGAGGAATCAATCCCACATAAACCAAAACTGCCAGCAGGAGTTTCCCTTTCGTACAAAGTCACCTTGCAGTGCATAAAGTGACTGACATGATTCATTAAAACCACCGGCTTTAACATTTTGCATTGCTCACATTAATTAGCAAGTCTTCAAGGAATTATTATGTATTCTGTTGATTTAACCTACAGCAGATTGATCTGAATAATCAGTTTTATTTTGGGTCATTACACTCGGGGCACATGTAATAACTCAAAGTACATCGAACATAATGCTACCAGTTTAAATGTGTTTACCTTAAACCATGGCCAAATGCGCTCAAAACAATGAAGCATTTGGGATTATAAATTATTCTATAATGCAAAAATTGTCATTCTCAACATCTCATTAGAAAGGACAAAGCAACCAAAAACAGGCAACCGTATTGATTTTTACAGGGCAGTGACAGAGTCATTATATTACACTATCATCAGTGTTTTATTTTCTGTCAGAAGAGCGATCAAAACAGGCCACAGAAGCAATGTTTAGTAAACTTAAATAGACCACTAAAAGGCTAAAGCACACTAGAATTAGATAACTGAGAAAATGTCAGAAAGGTCTCTGTAAAATGGTTTTGCCTTGCCAAGAATGCTATTATACAAATGAAACTCTCCAAGAAGCTTTCAAGTGCTGCTGGATAAATCTTTCACTTTGTCTAGTAAAAGGGAAAAAAGAAGATCCCTCACAAATGGCCACCATTAAATAAAATATTGCTTTCTTGGTGTACTTTAATTCAGCAAGTAGAGTGCTGTATTCAAAGACATTACCTTTAAAAAAAATCAGGATTGTTTATAGTTAAAATGATATAAAATTACAAATCTCAAATCTTGTGGATCTGAGGTGTCTTCTTTCTTTTCTTCTTTTTTTCTGTGCTATGAAAGGTTTTGATTGGATATTTTAAAAAAATCAATCATATATTTTATATAGTCACTTTTATTTAGACTGTTCAAATTTAAAGGACTAGTTGGTATTTTCCTTTTATCTCCAAAAATAAAGCTGAAAGTTGGGATAGCAGATTTAATGGAAAGAAGATTCACTTTCCAGCACATTTACAACAACAAGCTGGTGAAGATTCTCAGTCATCACATGGTAAATTAAAAAAAAGGTCAAAAACAAAAACAACTGGACTTCTATTTATTCTATTCAGAATAGAAACATATACAATGTTTTTTTTAGACTTTGGCTACTTGTTGAGTCATTTTCAGTCCAGTACTTGAACATTTTTGGTGGAATGTTTTTTTGTTGTTGTTTAAATCACTTAACTCTAACTTGTGAATTTTTCAGTTTTCGAAACTCAAAACCAGTGTTGTGTCAATACAACACAACCTAAAGAACCTAAAGAAGGCTCTTTACAAACTACGAGTACTTACTTGGCAGCTTTTTTGCAACAGCAGGTAACAAGTTTGACAGAGTACTCCTGGGAAAAATGAGACATATATACATGCCCAGACCCAAAAGCCAATCAGCTTCCAGGAAGAGCCTGCGGTTTGAATGAACAAGAACGTCAGAACCAATCAGCTAAAGAGAGGGTGTCATGACACGTACTTGCTGAATTAAAAAAAAATAAAGTATTTAAATAGAATGTCTTTATTTGCAGGTAGTCATAATATACCTTTGCATCCACAAATACAAAATGTTCTTTTTGCAATCAGTCACAAATACACAATCTGTTTTAATTTCTTTCTCTGAATTTCTCACAAAATCCAAAGCAAAGTATAACAAAATAGTATTTTAGCACAAAAAAGGTGATTCCTAAAAAGCTATTAGATGAAATCCTGACATACAGAAGATGATGATGCTCTCTGACAATATGAAAATGAGTCAACATATTTTCTAGACTATTTTTCAGTATGTTTATGACTCAAAATCTAATACAGTATCACTAGATGTAATGAACTTCTATGCACATTTACACCTTTAAAAATGATAAAAAGAAATCCTCTATACGATGCAATTAATCTTCAACAGTGTTGTACTGATCCTGTTCCAAACAATCATGATCAGGCTGGAGAATCCATGCTGAGTCTGATCTGACTATGATTCATGTCTAATGAACGCCCCAGGGTCTGCAGCCAGCATCAGACTGAGGTTACCTAGCTACACCACATGCCAGGCCGCTCGAGCCTCGGGACCGTCTCTAATTACAGATGATGAGAGGAAGAGGTAAAAGGAGGACGAGAGATCAGGTGAAAAAGACCAGAGGAAAACAGAAGGAGGGGATGAGATCGAGAGGTAGTAGCCATTGTTGTCGTTTCCTGTTGCCTCCTGGAGAAAACAAGTAGTTTATCTGCTGTTTTTCTTTCCACCAAAGGACATCCCATCAAAGCTGAGAACAGCAATAAACCTGGGTAATCACCACAGGAAAAAAAAAGGACTAACATTTCTCTTCTTGGTAGCAAGAAACATCTGATTTTAAACATCACCTATTCAATCACAAAAGGAGATTCCTAAACTGTTGCAAAACACTAAAAAGTGGCTGCCAACTCACCCTTAAGATGTGTCTAGTCCGCGGAGACAAAGGAAGCCAGTCGAGCATGTCAGAGGGAATGAACATCACGAGCTCAGAGGGCGCAAACACTTGATGATTTCTGAATTGCTGACTTGTACAACTGTTTGCAACGTCTAGTGGCTGTGGTGCTTCGTATGGTGCTAACTGAGTCACTTCTGGCTCGCTGAACACATCAACACATCGGCTGTTCCACATGGAGTCATAGGAAAAACTCTTCAAATGGCAAACTAGGACTGTTGTGACCAATACAGTCATGCAGGGGTCAGGAAAGCAGAGGGTGACGCAAGTTGTGATACAGCAAAACTTTACCAAAAGGAAAATGCAGCCATTGTCTCAACCAGATGGTGAAAGAATATGGTGAACAAAGTGACAAACAGTCTGTTTTTAGCCCAATACCTGCTGATTTAACACATAGGGGTTTAGGTTAATTTTGGTCAATGAAGATGTTGCCATGTTTAATTTTCCTGCCTTTCACAACCTTTACCCTCCATTTGTCTGGCCAGGACAGTAAAGGGAAACAGAAATCAGCTGACATAAGTTAAAAAATAATAATAATATCAAAACAAAAAATAAAAAAAAAACATAATTCCTTTCAGATTTGACTTTTGTTTGCAGAACAGTCATGCTTTTTCTTTTCTAAAGACAAAAACACTTGGTGTCTGGTTCATATTTAGAAGCCTGACGATTCACTTCATTACAACATTAACTTTTCTCTGACTCACAGACACACAGTGTAGTGTCATTCACAGCCACCTGTATGGATGCGTGTGACTTCACCGCAGTAAACCTGCTTTGGCAAATCAGTAAAGAGACAAATATTTCTCTGAATCTTCATGGTCAAGAGGCCACGTTCCAAACTGCACACAGAAACACCCTCAGAGGTGATTGCTTGTTGATCCTCGGACTCTCTGTAAAAAATTGCTTCTCGGAGTAAGAAGATTTAAATCTGCTTCAGCCTTTCAACTTATCAAGGATTTAGTGTAGAAGAAATGACTGACACGAAACAAAAGCTGAAAAGAGATTCTTTTTTTGTCCTTAATACTGGTAGCCTAAATTGAGTATTTTTAAAACATTTTTAACAGAACTAAAGTGACCACTTAATTAAGTTTTTGTTAGTATTATGCTGGAAACAGGAAAACAATATTCATTATATTAATGGAGAAGATTTGGTAAATTCCTGCATGATCAGCAAAGATGTTTAAAGGTTTAGAGCAATGTTTCTGTGGGGTAAATCGCCTTTATCTCATGCACTCATGAGACCACATGAGCAGTGTGACATTTATACCCATGGGGTTTGTCCTGCAATTTCTCAGCTTACACTAACCTTTAAAAACAAACAAAAAGGAAAAAAATTAAGTATGTGAAAACTTGGGCTAAATTTAATAAAATTCAAAATCAGGACCACACGATGATTCATTAGTTTCTGATGTAGATCTAATCTTTACACTCCAGTTTAGTTTTGAAAAGCCTCAAAATATGGTTATAAATTACAAGTCCCATAAAAACTAAAACACAGAAACTGCAATGTAAAGCAAGCAAAACAAAAACCTTTTACAAAGCTACTCATACACAGGTAGTGCTTATATGGAAATATGAATATCAAAAAAGGTTTTGGAATGGGTCTTAATGTATTAAAAACGACAAGTTATATCATTCTACACAACAGTATTTGGATCATTGTGCAAACAGAAGATTCAGTTGCATATTTATGTTGTTGGCCTTGTGTGAGTTGAAAGATGATCCTGCAGGTTGATTTTCAGAGAAAAGCCTTGAGCATGCAAGGCTGGTTTAACCAAACTTAAAAGGAGAGAATAGTCCAGTAACAATCCATGAAAAACTAAACTAAGTGTAATTCCTGCAGAAAAGCTTCATGCTGTCACACACACAAAATAACCCCACCAGCAAAGATTTCCCTCCAAAAAATAAATACTATGAATGAGGCAAAAGTTCACAAAAACAAAACTTGTGCAAACTCTGGATAGAGAAGTAAGTGGAGGATTTACAGGAGCAAGGACAAGCTGCATTTTTTTTTTAAATGTTTTTGTTTTTTTACCTTTTGCTTCTTAGACATGCTCCTTCTCCCACAAAGGCTGGTACACCTGTGTTGCCTGTCTGCTCCACAGCGACTGTAATGAATTATGCAAATCCTGTTTTTTGTTTTTTTTCTTTTCCTTCAGAGTACAATGACCCAGAGATGCAAGCAGCCTGGTATAAAACAGCCAACCTCTCTGCCTCAGTCAAAAGGAACAATGGGGACTACTGTGCCGCCTGCCAAGTAGCTCTTAAATACAACTTGAGTTGCTGCTGAGGTGAAATCTACAGAGAAGGTGACACATGGCCACAGTGAAGTACTCCTCCAGCAGTAAGTGTCAAGCTTCAGAGAAGCAGACACAAGAGTCTCTTTGAGGCAGATCATATATAGACATGGACACAAGTTGACACATTTACACACATTCAGACACACAAACACAGTCAAGTGTTTAAGCTTGGCGGTGTGGCTTGCCCTGAAGTTTCTCTTTAGCTGGCTTGGCATTAGGCTTTAATTTGATAGTCTGACATCTGTTGCATGGGCAATTCAGCTATCTGAAATAGCCCAAGCCAGCTTGAACCACACAAACATGCTCCACAGAGACAAACATGTCTTAAAACTTCCAACAATATCGAACAGTTAGCGGTGACATTCAGCCTTCTTGTAATGTGATACTGAGCTGGGCTGCAGAGGCAGAAAAGACCACTGTGGTAAAACATGTGACCTCCTGCAGCTGTACAGCCGTTATCAGGCACACAGTCAGATGGTAATAGCACCATCTGGAGTTCTAATCTACCCATCCCTGTGATTACAAATGTGGCCCTCAAAGTCATTAAGCTTATTATACAGACAAGTGGATACCTGGGCTCAGCGCATAGCAGAGGTGCTGCAGTAGTATTTAAAAGGCTAAAGTTTCTGCAGGATACCAAATTGACCCTAGAATAAAAATGACGTATGCATAATATGAACTTAAAAATGTGAGACCAAACAAAAGATTAAGCCATAGTTTGTTAAATGTTTTGTCTTGCTTTTTGTCTGACTGCAAATTGTTTTTTTCCCAATAAACTAATTTTTAATACGTTTGGTGACTTATAGTAGAATCAACAACAAAAAACTACGTCTACAGTCCACCAACCACCAGCCCACATAAAATGAACACATTTACCAATATGAAGTAAACACGAGTCTAACTGTAAGTCAGGTTTTTGTTCAATTTATTTCATTTTTATTGATGAAGTTACTCTACCTAAGTTTCATGTTCTGGGAAAGACATTCTGAAAGTTTCATTTAAATCCACCCAGTGGTTCATGAGATATGCTGACAGACAGACACCCATATGCCTTTTATCTTTCAGAAAAAGAAATAATGTTCTGATTGTAAGGACATTGGCAAACCATTTCATTGTTTCAATTGGTAAGGGTGTTTTTAACTTTTCAGCTCTTTGCATGCAGGAACATTCAGATTCAGCGTGAGGACACAGAAAGCAGCAGCACGACATATGTGCCATATGGGTGTGTTGATGGAAAGTAGAGCAGTGTTTCCCTCCGGAGGAAAACACATAAGTACATCTCTATGCACATGTGCACATGTACACTATACTGGACAAAATAATAAGTATTTCAACCATCAAACACAGACACTTACATTGAGGACAACAATGTGGCCATCACAGAAATATAATGTAGCTTTATTATCAGTATTGTTTTATGTCTGCTTTCCTTTGTTAAGCACTTTGGGTCGTATTTGCATTAAAAGGTGCTGTATAAATAAAGCTGATTTCTACCTGACGGTGAGTATTTGCACAAGAGGGTTTAACTGAGTTGGTAAAACAAATACAAAATCAGATAAAGAAAATGTTCACAAGCAGAAAGTGCAGTCAGTAGTAAACAGTAACTCCATACTATAATGTTCTATTCCCTGCCCCCACCACTGTCTTCCCAAGTAGCTGATTTCATCCCTGGCAAAGCCACTCTCACTATAATCTGCCCTGATCCGTCTGCACTGGCAAAGAATCAGATATCAGATGCACAGAAATTAAAAAGCCTGTGTCATTATGACAGGAAATGCTGACATATCTGCTGAGATTTTATTACTGCTTATAACAAACAGGTTAGTTTTTTTTCTTTTCTAAAAGTTCATTTTGAAGTCTTTTGTTGGATTTCTTATAACACAGGCAGTTTTAGCAGACCGGTGAGCAGATTTCATAAAATGGGCATGCACTTGCTTGTAGTTATATAATATCTAAACCTCTAAGCCACTCTTTGGAATAGCTAGTGGATTTAAAAACATATATATAAAAATCAATGATAGTGTACAGTCTTGACATAATCTGTTGAACAAGAAAATCTTATCAATATGATGCAAAATGTCACAGATTTAGCTGCTAAGAAAAAAATGAAACAATCAAGGCGCCATACTGATCCCATCCTCACACACCTCACTTACCCATGAGACATTTTTATTCTTGTTTTGTTTGATCATGGCAGCATGTGCAGGCCAGTAACGTGGTGAGAGGAGTCCCCCTCCTCAGCAGATTTCAGCCCTGCAGTCTGTTTCGCGAGCAGGTTTGAGCGGGGTCAGGGGGTGATGGCTGGGGGCACATCAAGCTCATCCATAGGTCATCATCTGTCCTGCAAACAAGCGAGCCCACCACTTCTGTTCTGTCTGAAGCCAGCACTGGAGACGTATCCCATCACACTACATGCAGAGGAGGAAGTTTGCAGGGTCTTTGCTTCACGAGGCAAAAAGTCACAACTGCTTAAAAAAAAGTCCACTGAATTGTAAAGTCTCCTCCTGCTGATAGTACTCAATAACCTGATGGACTGATGATGAATTTAAGCTTAGTATGAATATGAAACATCCGTGCAGCTTTAACCCCGCCCTTGTGAGCCACGCCATGTGCCCAATCAGGGAGCAGATCACTGTGGCCAGCTCCCGGGGGTGAGCTTATAGAAGTATTAGAATGAACATACTGAGTCTCTAAAGGAGGGAACAGAGAGAACAGAGCCCACCTCTGACAAACACAGATATCAGTGAGTAAATAAACCGAGAGCAGCGGTGCAATTCTTAATTAAACACTTTTTTATCTTCTATAAATTCTTTGTCCACTCATTACACTTCATTTTTATCTCCACTCTCTTCCTCTTCAATTACCTAACACCACTTCTTTTCCTCTCAGCTCTTTCCACCTTTCTTCTCTCAGGGGTGTATCTTCTTGTCTAGCTGGTATCTGTTGTCATGGCACCTCTTTCCTAAGAGACAAATACCATGGCAGATAGTAAGAAAATGCTCAGCAGCTCTCTCTTTCTGTGTCCTTTCACTGTGAAGTTGCTTTGCTCTCTGGCCCAGTTTTAGATCCTCTCTTCTGAATACCAGTTTACAGAAAATGTTACCTTGGCCTTCTTTTTACTTGACTTCTGCAACCTAACTCAGTGTCCTCAGTCAGATTGGAGAGCTCCTCAGTTCTCACAGGCACTCTGTACAAGTTGGGTCAGTTTACTCGTAAAAGCTAAGTAAAGACCATTAATGCTGATTTAAGTGACTGGAATTAGTTGAAATGTGTTTGGTGAAATCTTAATGGATCAATCTTTCATTTAAACTCTCTAAAACTTACATCAGAACTTTGTTTTCTTCAGTTACAGCTTTTACTCTTTGCATTTTTGTTATCTCTTCACGCTAATGTAATTTATGTAAAGTCTTTTGTTAAGTTATCTGAAGTATTACAATCTTAAAGTAACATTTAGGCGAATATTAATTTTATTTTTACTGTAGCTATAGTGCACCTCTTTAATTTGGAGTTGCATCATATAGTTGATATGTACTATTTTTAAATGAAAGCTTGTATTAGGAAAACTGATTAATTCTAGCTAATTAAAATCACAGATAGACAAAAATCAGACAACACCAAATACCAAACACATATTCAAAACTTTAACTAAAACAGTACACAGCTTCTAATCCATGTTTGCCAATCTAACTAATTTTTTTTTTGGCATGCATTTAGGCCAGCATCCCTCCTCGGGTGGACATGGTTGTCTCCCTCTTTCTGTTGTTAATTGGCCCCAAAGAACATCTGCTCCTATTTTCACTGATTCCCTATTTGGCCCGAATGTCCTGCCCGAGGTATGAATCTAAACTACACCTCTATAACACTTTGACATAAATTTTATAATGTCTGTTGGCGGTTAGAGCAAACAAATTACACCAGATACAGTCAGCATGTTTTTGTTTGTTTGTTTTAGAGACATGGTGAAAATTAGAAATGAGTAAAAGTGTGAGTCGTGGTTGGTATTTTGGCCTACACTGTTTAAACCTAGAGGATAATTAGGCTTTAAAATAAAAAAAAATAAAAAATCACTGACATATTTCTTTTCAAAAGGCATGTGTTGTACTGTAGTGTGATAAAACTTAAATTTGGAACAGGATCTTCCAGAAACTGGAAACCTCACAAAACTGATGGCGGCATTCCAAGGCTTTTCTCTTTTAACAAGAGATAAAAAATTAAGTGACACAACTAAAGGAACCTGAAAGACCAAATCACTTCATTAAATGGAGCAAGTTATACCTCCAAAAAACACAGTAAAGTTATTGACAGTTACTGTACTAGATGATTTTGCAGTACTTAATGTTTTGGATCCTTTAAGAATATTCAGGTGGTAGGGAATTATGTATGGATCTTATAATCTACCTATTATTTAGATTTAATTTATCCTGTGTAGGGTCACAAGGTGCTGAATTTACAAACACCATAATAGAAAGTTCTTTTGGCTGCTCCCTTCTTCAGGTGTTGCCACAGCAAGCAAACTCACACAAACAATTTGGCAATTGTTTTACGCCGGATGCCCTTCCTGCAGAAACCTGGGCTTGAACCTGCAACCTGAGGACTACAAGACCATGGCACTGACCACCGAGCCACCACGGCCTAATGTACCAACAACATAATTATGTTATGAAATCAAGGTAAAGTGACAGTCAAATTACGCTCAGCTAGTATGATGCAACCCTCATCAGTCACCTTCACATAAAACACCCATGATTTCACTGTTTCCTAACCGGTGAGGTAGCATGAAACTCAGACAGTCGTAAATGATTAGGGGTCAATGACAAGATCTCTGACATCAGTGTTTCCAGCCTGGAGTTGAGCTATAGTCTACAAAATGCCTCCACAGATTTAAATCACACTTTCCATTCCAATGATGTGTCATATTATGCAAAAGTAGTAAAAAAAAATATATATATAAATAAATAAATCTACTTGAATCTGAGACATTCCTGAGGGCCTTTGTGACCAATTACCTGCTCAGTTTCCGGAAATTTCTTCATACTCTGGAAAAGTGAAGAAATGTGAAATTGCTGCCAAGGAAACCCTGCTCCAGTCTACTCTGTGCTGGCTGGACACTCCTCCCCGGGCATTGGTCCCAGTATCTGGAAAACTGGGAATTCCAGCTTACACTTTTGCCGTGAGACCTTAACTCACCACTTGCACACAGAAAATCTATTGTGTCTGAGGAAACTGACACCAGTCTGTGTAATACACCAGTATATGTGCCTTTCTCATTCCTCATAACCATCAAACAAGGAAGAAAACTTTACAGCTCAAGCAGGAAATGTGTTACTGTATGAAATCATTTTCTATAGCTAATGAATGAACTGGCACAAACTGTTGAACATATCATTATCTCTTGACGGTTTTCTTTTAGTCCATGAGCTTCAAGTTTCTGGTTTTAGTCAAATCTCACATCTAGCTAATTTGGTAAAGAAATGTCATTTGCAGGAGAGATTTCATGACTTTTTAAACCCTCCAAAGCATTAAAATTTTATTTTATATGCATATTTTACATTCAAATAAAAGTCTTCTTTCCACAGATGGCACATTGGTGTGGTGGTTTGCACTTAGCCTCGTAGGAGTGAGTGTATTCATGCATGTGTGTGTCTGTGTGTTGCCCCCGTGATGGACTTGCAGTATGTTCAGGGTGAACCTCAACCCTCGCCTGCTGACAGCTGGGATAGCTTCGAGCCCCCTGCAACCCTGAACAGGACAAAGCCACTACAAAAACGAAAAGTTATGCAAAACAGAGGGAGGAGCTTAAAGGGCTTTTTGAAGCCATTTTTTTTCTATTTCCTCTTTGATCTAAAATTTGTACAACTTTCACATCTCGTCCAGTTTTATTAGCGTTTTTGCTACTGTAAGCAAAACTTAAACGACAACTGATTTACTAAAACTGTAGTCAGCCATCTTTATCTCAAACTGCAGAAGGCGAAACGGCAATTATGTTTTTGCTCATGTCTGAGTGTGTGTGGCGTTAGCAAAAAAATCTCATGATCTGCTGGACAAATTTTAATGAAACTCAAAGTAATCAGTGGCTGTACATCTACAACTAATTAACTTTTAGAGTCAACCCATTCAAGATGATAATTGACCTTAGCCAACACAAAAATGACTATAACTTACCCAGATATTGAGCTAATTTTGTGTCGTAGTAGTTGTTGTAGTGGTAGTATCAGTTGAGCGTTAACCTTAATTGTTTTTAATGCTAACGCATCTTGTGAGACCCTTTAATCTAAGTTTTTGGCATAAACAGCGTCAATATATAACCATGTTTATACACCATATGATACAAGTTTACAATTTTTCATAGGACAGAATAACTCTTTGGTGTTGCCCAACTGACTCAGACGCTGGTCTCTGTTGCTGCATCACAGTAAGCAGGAAAGCCTATAATGCAAATTGGGGAATAAAGTAGGCCTGCTGTCTTCAATTAGCTGACTTTCCATGAGGAGAGTCTGGGATTGGCTACTCACTCTGTCAGACGGAGTCCCATCCGGCCAGGTTTCCGTGCTTCACATTCCATCCAGAGCAGAATTGTGTTCTGCCCCATTTCAGACGTAAAACGGCGGTTTGGTGCTCCATATTGGAAACATGTGAGAAGAGTGTCATAGAAAGCGTGCCGTGTCACGGCAGCTGGGGTCCTCTCAAGTTCAGCCCTGCAGTTCCCTCTGCCAAAGAACTCCAGCTTTAACTCTACTCGTTATATTAAATTCGGCATGTTTCCTTTTTGCATAGTCATTAAACAAACACATGCTGCCAGGGATACTCTGCCAGGGTGAACATTTGCTTTCATGCACACACCTTACTCATGGACCTTAAAAGCTCCTGTGTGGTGCTTCAACATCTGGTCCTGCACTAATCCACTCATCAGTTACATTAAAGCTTACTCAGCTGTACAGTAAATATTGTGTCACACAAACCAAAATGTGTAACCAAACAACAGAAGTCTGCACAGCATTTAACCTCCTATATCATATCTGGAATAAAGGTTTTCTTCCAGTACATAGGCTGGACCATTTACAGTCCACATTTCTTGCCAGAATATGTCTTTGTCCTGTAACTGAGGTTTCTTTTTGTTGTTGTTTTTTTTTTCCCCCTCCACAGCAGCCTGAGTATTTTCTCAGCAACCTTCTTTTGACAAAAATTAAAATGCCTTGGGGCATTCATAAGACCTGCAACAAATGATTAATAATAAAAAAAGTGCAATTACTTCAAAGAATCAGTACCATTATTCTATGTGAAGTCATTGTCATGTAGAAAAGGCCATTTGCGCTTCTCATCAAAAAACATCCCCCTAAACTGGTTAAAGTGAATATTTGTCATTATGATTTATATCTCAGAAGTACCCCAAACAAATTAAACGTATTTAAGATAAAAGAATTGGGTCACTGATATCCCATAGATGGGAGTTATGTCCTCTTAGAAAGCCTTATTTTGTGCTTTGTTAACTCAGTTTAAACAGTCTGACTGTTTTGGGTTTTGAACATGGTGTCCTCATAATCAGTGACCTACTGTCTCATCAGTAAAGGTGGCAGCACAACTCATTTTAAGCAGTGAAATAACATTCACCATCAGAAAAACACAATCTTAGTATCTTGATGATGAGGCATTTTCTTTGTGTCTGTATCTGGTTTGTTAATGTATTTACAGTGTGTGTACGTGGGCTTGCATGTGTGTGAAAGTCAAAGTGTAACATCGCCACCTAGTGGTAAACTCAAAATTAACACAAATCCTCTCCATCTGCAGTACTGAAGAATTGCAAGGAAAAGGGAAAACACCCTAATTTCCAGCACTACAGTGTAACAGAGACCACATAAAGCAGTAAACATCCCTGTCTAGTTGAGTTATACGTGTTACAGAAACATGACAAAACTAACAAAGAACTGCATGAAAAATATGCTCTTATTTATCCAATTTGACAGAAAAACACCCAGATTTATTTTCCTAATGCATTTTATTAAACAGAACAGCCACATTAGATTTGTTATTTCAGAAAGAAACACATAAAAGACAAGTGAAATAAAACAGCAAAGCCCTATAAAGTCAAACTGTCAACTGAGCATGTGCCTGTAATAATACCATGTAAACCTACTGGCCTCCAAAACATGAACCTTTCAGCTCTCTGTGCAAAGTCTGGAATAAATAAAACGAATAAAACATTATGTCCAGCTACATGTGCAGCGAAAACATCACTGTAGAAAACTTTCAGCTTGGAGCAAGTCAAATATCTCAGGTAAATTCTGCAGCATTATGGATTGTTTGACAATAGACCATAAAACAGTGATCAGACGTACTAAATAAAGCAGCTCGACATTCTAGGGAACATCTTCAATTATTCATGCAGTACAACTCATAAAATAAATATTTTTCAAAAAGTACATTCAGTCTGCCCATAATGAATGAAAACTCCTGCCTTAGCCAGCTTCTTGGTCTCTCACACACAGGCACACATTTTGTTTCCTAAAAACTCACATATGGAAGCTCTGCTCTCCGGCGATGGCCCAGCCCACAGCACGGCATGAAGGGGACCAGAGAGGGGAGAAGTGGGCGGCCGTCTCACAGACTCCCTGTCAGGCAGCGACATTGACAAATTCAGCCTTGATCCATGCCTGCAGACTTGGCCCACAGTGATGCAGACGCGACAAGGACACACACACACACAAAAAAAAGACCCCTGATAGGAGTACAGAACCCAGGCAGTAAAACACTGTTATATCCAGGAGCCTCCTACTTCTGCAGAATCAGAAAGTCAGATTCTGCCTCTCCCATGTCCAACTCATCTGTCAGACCGTCACAGCAGGGTGCCCGCCAGCTGACAGTGAGGTGCACGTCTAAACTGTTTACTCCACTCCAAAATCTGTGCACTCTCCTGCACATCCTCTGTGCTGCCAAATCCTCTGCAGCGCTGCTGTGCTGTGGCAGTCGCAGGCTGGATCTCTGGTTCAGCTGAGAGTAGGTTCAGACACACTCATCATCACACACAAGTTCCTTCTCAGCATGGGGAGGAGGTGGAGTTATGAGTGTCCTTTATTGACCGCTTTCCCCCTGCATTCTGATAAAGAACAACAACTCCGTGTTCACCAATTCTGCTCGTTTCCCTTCATTTAATGATCAATGTGTTTTAAAAGCTTTACACTCACATTGGCTTTCTGCCTTTACTTTTTTACCCTTTTAGCTTTATTACTGTTCTCCTTTTTCTCATTTCATCTCATCACTTAGTCCTGATTTATACTACATCATCATTCTTACTCTAAGTGAATGATAAGGACCGACTGGTTGCTACAAAGGCTGCTCTGAATTGATACACAAACACTGCATGTTTCTCGTGAAAAAGAGAAATACTAGCTCAGCAATGCCATTACTGCAGAGAGAAATTATGCACAGTTCGGTCATGCATGTGCAACACACACCTCTTCACCCATATCTTTCCACACCACATTGAACGATTAGGTTCAATCTAAGCGTTGTGCTACTGCGTCAGGTGGAAATCATTAAATCTCTTCATGTTTCAGTGCTTAATGACACACTGTACATGTGGCAGGAATGCAGATGTAATGATTTGCCAAGCATGTTTAAATCTAAGTAAAATCAGTAAAAGATAACTAAAAAAAATCTAAATGATTTTTACCAGTTTAACAAAGTAATTTTCAATCAAAATGTATTTTGCAAAAAAACGGAGCAACATTATACATTTTAGTTTGCCAGGAAGATAGCCACTCGATTATGTCTGCGAGTGCTGTAAAAAATAAGGACAATTGAGTTTTTTTGTCCTGACAAATCCAAAGTAATACCCACTGCTTTCAGCATGAGTCGTCTAAGAACATGAAATATTTAGTGCTGCAATTCATACATTTCATTCCTAAATATAGCTTGGGCTCTAATGGGGAGGGTATTTTAGGAATTGTTCCTATGATAATTAATTCATTCACCCACTCATTTATTAAAGAGAAATGTGTAAAGAATTTATCTGGATGATTATTCTAACTTGAGTTTTTTCATTAATTTTTGAATATTTGTTAAAACTGATATACTATTGTTGATTTGATTTGCTACTTTAGTTTGGTAAATTTTAAATCTAGAGCCAGTAGTGAATTCATCAAGGAGGTGACAGATAAGCTGTTCCTGTTTAATGGTAACAAAAACAACTTGCTACATAAGATCTTACATACAAATTAGTGAGTTTGAGTTAGTGCCATAGATCCTAATTTTTTAAAAAAAGATGCAGATTCTTCCTTTTCTATGTCCAGTCTTTACACTAAATTTAGGTTAAATCTCTCAGAAGTAATTTAATTAATGTTTTTCCAAAAAAAGTTCCTTTAATAAAATTTACATTGTGTTATTTTGGGGCAACCAAAAGACAGGAATATAACATATTACGAATGTTTCTTTTTATGATTGCAATATAGAATCACATGCTAATTGCTTCTATAAGAAACAAATGATTTCCAAGTACACCACAGGTGGCATTTCCCACTTCTTTGCCATATTGTAACTAAATATTACTACTGTAGCCTTGAAGGGACAAACACTGGTCCTAGGGTTTGACTGTCATAATTACAGTTCTTTTTTTGGCCACTAATTGTCACCTAAAACCACTAAAAGCAGTTAGAAATAACCGTCTTCATTTTATTTTAAGCTCCAAATATAGAAAAGGCCACTAAATGTTAAATGATTCAATTCATCCTTAAATAGAACACCTGTCATTTATAAGAACATAATTTGAGAACATTTTACACTTTGAAAAAAAAAAGCAAATGGCAAAAATAGTAAGTTTACAACAGAAGAAATGCAGAAACAACAAAATGAGGTCAAGTCTATCAGTAAAGCAAAGAAAAAAAAGGGGTGAAAATTGTTAGTCTCATGCAGCTGTTTTCATATAAGAGAACAAACTACTGTAACAATTAAACTGATAAAATCACTACACTTTCAATTATTTTCCATTATTGAATTTATTTTAATTTTAACAAAACTTACAGCAGGCCTTTTGAGTTCAAGCAGTTCTATTCAAACGTTTGGGAACTTCTACCCTTCCCTTTTGACCGATGTACATCTCACACCCTGAAGCTTTAATATGAGCAACACTGCTGCAACAACCCAACAGAATGGATGCAGCCTCCTGTGAAGCTATGTTCCCAACAATAGAAGTATCTGTATTTCACTCCAGGCCAAACACACAGTCTTGGATCATCTTTCACCGCCTTTAAAGCTTTTTGCAGCCAATATTTCACAGGCAGACGTGTATCACCTGTGATGGAAAGGCATCATAATCAACAGAATTGAAGGTGTTACAATGAGAAAGAAGAGTCATAAATCAGTTAACTTGTCAGACTGTCTCCCTCTAGAATAACTCACTTAGCTCCTGATATCACAAAAAAAAAACACTGCAGGAAACAAAATGTGATGAATAGGTTTATGTTTAAAAGTAGATGTGAAAATTATTGGGTTTCATGGAGCCGTTATCATATAATTAAATGAAGATAATTCAAAGAGAAAGCTACACTCACTCCTGCTTCATGTTTTTATCTTTGCATACAGAGGGGTAAAAGAAGTAATTTATTCCAGTAATAAAATAGATAAAGATGTATTTATTTCACTCTCTGTGCAGATGACAGCCTCAGTCAATCTGAGGACCAGCCAGAGCACGCTTTCAGTTCATGAGTACAAGATAATCCATTTTCTGATTAAAACAACAACTAAAAGAGAAGGTGTCTGCTACAAGCAAAGGACAGAACATTACGTGTTTCTGTCTGAAAACCAAATATTTTGTCATGATCCTAATTTTGTATATGCATCTTTTAAATCATCATTGAAGATAAATTAAAAATAATGCCAGCTCTTTTTATGAACAACTTTTCCCTCACACTAGGAAAGCTCCTGGTCTAAAATTTATTTAAATTGACACTATAAAAGGTGCGCTTTGCTCTAAAGTTGGTCACAAATAATGTGTTGCCTTCAGTGTTTCTGAGGTTCAAACGCAGCAAACGAAAGGACCAAAATAAAGGTGGATCTTCAAAAATATTGCTATGGATAAGATAAGATGAGATTCAAAATAAATAAGTTCAGCTGCAATTACTTACAAGTGTCCATTAAACTATTCCATTAGAATGGTTACAACAAACTAAGGTAAAAAGAAAAACTTCAGATTGCATAGACACATTCATGTGTTTTACCACAAGATGGCAGTCTAGTGCCACAGTCATGGCAAATCAAGCCACAGCATCATTTCCAGCTGCCTTAGTTCACTGTAATGTTTCATATAAAGGCAAAATACTGCAGGTTGATGCCAACAATTGCATCTAATTGGCAGAAAATATGAAAAAAAAGGGTTTTGTGACTGATATTTAACCTGTAAAAATTGGCAGTGGCACCCACGGTGAAACATAAATATTTATAACATATACACATAGATAAAAGCAACAGAGCTGTCAGATTTCATAGGGATCAAAAGGATTGCTAATTTTTGTGTAATACATTGTCCTGATTTTAAAAGATAATCCAGGAAAATGATGGGAATTAACATGTTTCCAATACTGGGGTAAAGAGAAGGCGTTAGCAGGTTTTGTCTTCACCACACACTCTCAACCTTCTTCACTAAATCCCTGTTTTCCCGCATTAACAGACAAGTGTTTAGATTACACTTGTGTGTTAAATTAGTGCGAAACATCATGAGATAATCACATGAAACAGACGTGAAATAAACAGGAGGCTGAGAACAGAGAGGAGAAGTGGGAATCTTGGTGCAATCATTTACATCCACACAAGTGTGGGAGGCTGCAGGAGGTTGATTGTGAGATGATGTGTTGCATTAAATAAACCACAGTCTGAACTACTGTTCAACAGCCCTGATTTCTACTGTGTTGGCCCCAAACATGTGTTTTAATCATTTTTTGATTGTCCAGAAGTATTAGAAATGTGAAGGACTTATGAGTCACGGACTCTCTGAATAATCTAGGCCTACAAAAAGAGGTTTGATTGAACACGAAGGCATCGTGAGGACAGAACTACAGCCCTGACGCAAAGTTTCACAAGCGCCACAAATTTCACTCATACCATCTGCTGACAACTAAACTAAACGCAGAACTAAACCACCTCCGTCTGAACATTAAACATTAAACCATTCACCTGAGATTGTTTAAGTTTGCTGCCAAGTCTGAGACAGTTCTGCCCTTCTGCCTTCTCAGTGGAGTGCTGAGCTGACCTCTCTACTCCCACGGCTGAACAGTCAGGCCTGGACCTCCATCCTTCCCAGCCTCCTCCACACTCCCCCCCCACCCCCCACCCCAGGCATCAGGTCATGACCATCTCGCATCCTGTCTCTCGCAACTGACCCCATCTGCCCTCTGCCCCCCTCGATCTGTGGGAGCATGAGTAATTCTGTCTTTAAAGAGCTGCTCATAAGATCGTCCTGGAACACTGGATGCTTGGATCGATCGCTTAGCGACACAGATGAAATGTTCTTTAAATGCCTACAAGTATGAAAGGGCTAGAAGAAATGGTTAGACAGGAAAGCAAACGGAAGCAAATGCAAGTTTGTAACATTTCAAAATGATGTGCTAGTTATGCAATTTTGAAGTTCCATCCTATTTTTGTGTGTTAAAATGTGAAAATGATGTGTATGACAGCTCAAACAAGAAGGGAATGAGGTCAGGTTAAAACAGCTGTTCTGTTAACACCATATTTACATTGTTATCCAAACAGACAAGGCGTTACTGGAAGGTCTCTTATTTCTGGAGCCGTCTAAGAGCAAATATTTGAAGAGGATATCCAAGGTCCTCGCTGACCCTGAAACTCATTGTATGTTCATTTTCCTATGTTATTAAATGACCTAATTTCTGTAGACTGATGACTGTTCTCAGTCTGATTGCTGTAGTACAACTTAAAGACATTTTTTTAAGTATTGTGAGGGATAACTGACTGTAGGGAAAAAAAAATTCTCATTTTGGGACAAGACTGGGAATGAGCTCCCAAGGGTGGTGTTAAAATCTGGCAATTTCTCACTGAGCTTTAACAGCCTGTTCAGAGGATCTCTGTAGCCTTGAGACGAAGCAGACCGTCATCTAAGAGGTGCCACTTTGTTCTGATCTCCTCCAGCTTCCCATCGCTCGGCCGCTGCTGTGCCAAAGACGAGACGATCTGATCTGAGCCTCCTCCAAAAAAGGCAGAAACATTTCGGAGTGCACATCCTTAACCCAGTTCATCCTGTCCCCACTGCAGGTCTGCTCAACAGAGAACAGACTTGTTGAATGTGTTCTGCGCAGGGTCTGCGTTATAACAGGCCACTATGGAGCTTCAGTCAAAGCACCGAGGATGCAGCTCGGATGACAGACTTCCACTCAACATATTGTACCCAGAAGTGTTTACAGAAGGCTTTCACTGCAGTGCACATCTTATCCATGATGGATGATGATGACTGAAGTTGAGCTCTTATGCCAGTTTTTTATTGACTGCAAAGTATTTACAAAAATAAAAGGCACATACAGAACTCATATAGTTATAAGATGCAGATTTCTTTTATGGTTTAAGAAAAAAAGAAAAACAAAAAAACATTCCCAACAGACAACAAATGTCATTCCCCAGGATATTCCATCTGAAAGCACGAACAGAAGTTTAAATAAAGTCAATCGTCAGTGCCAGCCTTACCTGACGAACGAGGCTCTTGGTTGTCGTGTCGGAGGAAGTGCTGCCATCCGAACCTGTGAATCGACTTTTTCTCCGAACTCCTTTGCTGTGAGACTTCAGAGCCAAAAAAGACAAAACAAAACCGTTAAAGATGCCCTTATATTTTCAAGTTTATCTTTCCTCAAAAAATTGCCAATAGCCTATATCTACTTTTGCCACTGGTCATTCTTTTCATCACAGATTCCAAAAAGACAAATACTCCCCTTTCACGGTGATAGAAAACAAACTGAAGCAGAGAATATCAAGCATTAAATGTGAAAAGTGAAGTTAAAAATGCATTTAGCTCCCTCACAGTTACAACATGAACCAGTCATTTGAAAGTAAAAATGATTGCCTCCATTTGGGGGTTTAAATCAGTGTGTAAGAGCTGTTTTACAACTTTACAAAACATCAATCCCCCCGTTAATTCAATTATGAAAGTGTTTTATTAGAGGTGTAGCGTTCTTCAGGTATGACCTGATGATAATAATTATGTGGGAGGTCGACTTCGCCCAGCGGTGTAATGAGTGGTTGGAAAAGTAGCCTAATGTACAAGAGCTCCCCCAGCATACAGCATGTTGTCAATAGCAACTGAAAAACAGAAATACATGACAATCTGCCTGTTATTCCAGCCTACCCGCGCTCTGACACATTAAATATGCATAAAACAAGAGCCCATGGAGCTGCTCTGACTGCTCCTTATAGCAGCATATCAGGTGGACCAGTTAGACACGAAGAGTTAATAAATGGAGACAAACATAACCAAAATGTAATAATAAATCCACCATAATACACATGCAGGCATTTAAAATAAATCTTTCATTTTTAAGTGAACTAATCCAGTGGTACAAAGTAATTGTGGTAAAGTTTAATGTTGCAGCCAACTTTAATGAGAGATTACAACTCAGATAATCAAACTTTCACATCATATTTATTGAATTATTGACTTAGTTGTTTGGTTTATCATCATTCTAGGAAAAAAAAACACTCAGATAAAAATTAAAAATGCTCATTTGGTATAAAATTCATTTTTAAAGACAAATAAAGTTTTAATGTCATGTTATTAACTTTAATGTTGATGAAAACTTAGTTTACCTGACAATTGAATAGAAACACCAAAATTCATGTATTTTATGATTCAAATCAGCAAACACTTATCTCTTAAATCTGAAAACATTTACATAAACACATTAGTTATTGTGTAAATTGTTGATACCATTTTTAAATAGGTCTAGTTCATCAATCAAATCAATTGAGCTTCGTAACTTATATGTTTCACATAATTTCATTTGTTTACTTTAAAGTTTTATTAACAACGCAACACATAAATACCAGTTTAAAACTGAAACTACCTAAATAAAACTGGTTCCAGCCTGAGTATAAGCATGAAGACACCAACCTTATCCTTGTCTCACAGTTAATTAGATAAAAACTAACAGCTGCGTCGTCCCTAATTAAAAACAGCCGGTGGTAAAATGCCAAATTTCCGGACTCGCGCGACCAGAATCTAATTTACGCTGATTGTAGGCGCTAATGAGCGGACAGGTGAGATGCTAATTAGCGTTTTATTAAGCCAACTTTCCAGATATAGTACGGAAAGAGTAGCCATTTAAATTAACTTTAAAAGAGTAGCCATTTAAATTAACTTTAACGCGCAAATAAAATGAAAAATATGTTTTCACTTGAGTGGCTGAAACAGAAACTGAAATGAACTCACCTCCATAGTCTCCATGTGTTTGTCCGGAAGTCCTTCTGCTTTAGTCTTCGGACTGCTGACGGCCATTAATGGACAGAAACTGCAGTTTTGACCAGGTTTTTTTTAAAAGAAAGTAAAACGCATGGTTACACAGTTAGGACAGCAGACATCTCCGGTCATCAGGTTCGAGTCGGGGAGAGTTGCAGAGCTCTGGTCTGCGCTGTACCGAATTCCGGTGCGGGTGATGGTGTGAGTCCTGGTGTTGTTGTAGCCTTCAGCATCAGCTCGCTCCTTCCCACACGGGCTGACAGAGCTCCTGCTCCCCTCTGCTCCTCTCTGCTCCCCCCTGATCCAACGCCAACTCCTCTGCCTCCTCACAGCATCAAAGAGTGAGAATGAATAAAAAGTTTTACTCAAATAATGAAAAAGTGGTAATTTTCCTCCTTGTGGGATGATTTAGTCAACATTACATCATGTATATTTTAGTTAAGCTTCATCTAAAGGTATCTTAGCTACATCTGCCCTGTAAGATTGTCTTATTTTGAAGGTGCAAACTTTGACTATTCTGAACTGTATCAAATGGTGTATTTTGAAGTTTTCTGGATTAATACATATAAGTGATACTGAAATGCAGGTCCACACTCAATGTAAACAAACCTATATTAGGTTAGCCGTACATCAGTTTTTCTGAGCATCTAATAGCTGATCAAAGTCTTAAAAAGACAATGTATACAATTCAGTATAAGAGACTAAAATATGTCCATAAAAGAGGAAAAGGTATAGCGTTTAAATGTTTTCTTGAAGCAATTCTGTCTCCATGCCTGGGTGGGATCACTTTGATGTTTTTTTTTTTTTTGTTTTTTTTTCACTCCAACTCTGGTGAGCAGCTCCTGTTCCTGGATCGGTTGAGGCTCTTCCTGTGCTCCTTCCTCTTGTCTGCCAGCTTTTTGGTAATTCTCTCTGGTCCAAATCATGCCGTAGGATCAATTTTCTGAACGTGCTGGTGTGAAACTGCAGGAAGGATTTTAGTCAGAGGGGATGTCTGAGCAGCTTGCAGGGATGCTGCTTGTTTTTGTTTTTTTGTCACATTTTTAATCTAATTTGCTGTCATTCCACTGATTACATTTGTGAGGAGGCTTTTTAAGGAGTATTAGTTTGGAATGTGGCCATATGTCTTGCACTTATGAGGCAATAAACCCCTGTTTGTTAGGTTTATTGATACAAAGGATGTTGGGTTGTAGTGTATAGGTTCAGATATAGAAAATAGTCTTCCTTTGTTACAGTCCATGGCTGCTGTAGAGCCTCTTTCTCCAACATAATCAGCTCAGAAGTTGTTCTGTTTATCATTGCCCTCTGGTGGCTCTATGTGTATTTGCATTTCTGTAGCTCTGATTGGTCTAATGTCTGTTAATTCAAGTCATTCTGCAATAATAATTGAATTATGAGATTTCTGGATTAGCAGAAGCTCTTTTAAAGTCTAAAGTGTACTTAAGGTAATCTCAAATTTATGACAAAAACCTTTTGTTGTGTTTTCGTAATGTGGGCATTAACCAAAAACAAGCAGAAGTTTAATAGCAGCAGGATGATTACATATCTTTATTGAATCTTGAAGAAACAGCATTTTGAATAGTTATAAAGAAACTTTTATCTTTTTTTGTTTTGTTTTGCATATATAGATGTTAACTCAGAACTTGGACATTCCCTGCTTATTGAGTTTTTAAGATAAAAAAATGTAAAATAAAATTAAATAAAAAAAACCCCACATCAACACCATATTTTTTAACCTTTTGATGGCACATCTCAGGCGAACTTTGTTGTGCAACAAAGTAAGAGTTTTGTCTACATCTCTTTTGGCCTTTCACACAAATATGCGCAAGTATCTGAAGAATAAGCAACTGCTCCTCCTTACTGAAACTAACACTGTATAGGAGTGACAATCATAAGAGAAGTGTGTAACCTTAAATTACCTGTTTTCCACTACAGGTCCTGCTCTTTATGTGTAAAGCTTATTATAAGAGCTAATCATTTTTCATCATTCTGTCTACTTTATGCTTGGACCTATGTTAACATAAGAATTAAAAGTCATCACAAGATTCACGTTAACTGTTTGATTTTCTTTCTTATTATTGCAGAAAACATAAATCCAATTACGCTGCCCATGCTTCACATTACACTGACTTAAAGTTTTTACAACTTAAAGTGTTCATATAATTTAGAAAACTGAAAAAAATCAACAAACTATAATAAAAGTCTACACAGACCTTTAAATGAACACATGAGTAACATCCCATAAATATAAGGTCACCATAGCCTCCGGTTACTGTTGATTCCAGAGCAATTTATTAGCAGATTTCTTCACACCATCATCTGTGCTTCATTTGTGTACACTGTGTAGCTGCAGATCAGCCACATTCACACACATTTTCTTTTTCTAATGTTCTTTTATTTGAGCTTGTGTTGAAATAACCAGAACTGGTGAATATTTTTTTACTGAATCACTGAAAATGTATGGTCAGCTTTTGGCTGTTCTTGTTTTTGAACAGATTTTTTTTTAGTTAAACCAGCAAAATCTATCAGTTTTTGACAGCATAGTAAAATATCATACACATGGGTCACAGATTGTTTAAAAGAGTTTTTGTTGTTGGAAACTATAGACTGATTCAGCGTGATTTTGCTTGACAAAAATACCAGGTGCTAAGAATTATTGTCAGCGATGTGCTTTAAAATCAAAGGGAAACATTTTTATGTTTCCTGTGCTGTCTTTTTTGACACACATTTGTGTGTTCTGCTGCCCCGTTGACCTCAAAGCTGAACTCTTATTCTGACAGGTCTCTGCTGAGAAAGTGAGGATAGTCAGCGTCAACGTGCCCCAGATAAAAGCCCTTCCTTCCTCCATCCTGGCAGCAGTTGCCTTGAAAAGAGGCACATGTGTTTGAAAAAAAAAAAAAAAAAAAAAGCTTTCTTGCTGCTAAAAATCAGATTTGCGCAGTTTGGGCCACGCTTTCCTGGAAATGCCAAAGGGGCTGGCATTTTTAAAATAACAGCAAATTTGCTAGAATAAGAGAAAAAACGGGCTTCCTACTATTGTTTGAACGTTTTTCGGGAAGTCACGCTAAATGTTATCAGCTTCTTTTTTTTGTTGTTGTTGTTTTTTGTTTTTTTTGAAATGATAGGCAAATAATCCCATGACACTGTTGGTAGAACTGACTCTGCAGTCTGACAAAGAACCCAGAATGGAAAATGAGCATAATCACTGTGCAAATTAAACACTGAAACTAATCCCCCAGCATAAATGAAGTGTGTGCTCGACAACTGTTTGTTCAGATTTTACACAAACACGTTGAGAGCACCAGAATTTAATCACAGCGAGCTGATTAAAAATCCTCCCTAGCCCTCGAGCCCACTCACTTTGTCGGTATCACAAATCCAATTTCATGTACAAATATTGTTTATTGTGGCGATGCATTCATCATTCTCTCCTCTTCCTCCGCCACCTTCTGCAGGCCCACTTCGGCAGCTAAAGAGCGTGTGCACTGTGTGGGTCGGAGTTTCTGTCTTGTACAGTAACCGAGCATTAGTCACCCAGGTTGGTGGATGAAGAGAACAAGTAGCACAGGTGGGTGGAAATGCCCTCATATTGGATCACAGAGAGACCTCAAAAACAAAGAACAATGCCTCGGAGATGAGAGGATCGGTTTTCAAAACAGGGCTTTATAAATAACTATCTGAGAGCTGCGAATGCCAGACAACGAAGTCCCGTCTTCATAACAGAGTTTTTCATTAAGCTAATAATACTAAGTGTCCTAGAAACTAAATAGGATTTTTTGCTAACTATTTCTTTAATGTAAAAGGGCCTTTTGACATGCAGTCATTGTGCAGAGACAAATGAATTCAACACGGATTAAAAGGAGACGTAAAATCCCATCTTTTAAACATGTCTTTGGTTTGTTCAGTTTTTTAAGAAACACCGAAGTGCCCCTGTTTAATATGCTGCACATTTATTAAGACAAAGTTCATATTTAACACTGTTTTAATTATCAAATGATGCCAAGATTAACTGATATTCAATACAAAAATCAACAAACTTCTTATTCATTTCATTTTTTTGAGTACATTTCCTTTTTTGTTTCAAAGCACACTCAGAGAAGAAAGAAAACAAAGCAGATTTGAAATATTTTATGTTGGTGATAAGAAATGATTTCAGTATCAAATTATTTGTTTCTACAGATAATATATGTACAGGATAAATCTGCACCTGCTGACTTAACAAGGCAAGTAGGAGGTCGAAATGCAGCATCCAGCTTATTGGCATCAGCAGACCTTTTACTTTTACTGGGGCACGTGTCTTAGTATGAATCCACTGTGCCCCAGTGACATTTCAGAAACTTACTGCCCGTTCACAAAGCTATTTGCTCACACAGCTTGCAATTAAATTAATTTTCAAGCATTTAGGAGAATTATTTGCCCATTTTTAAGTTCATTTATGTAATCTTAGCCAGAGCAGAGTGACATGAAAATAGTCAGTTTGGCACAGGGGAGCGAAGAAAACTTTAGAAAGCGTTTGCTGCTGGTTTTAGAAAAAGAGGGCAGGGATTTCACAGTTATCCTCTCATTCAGTGATGTGTAAATAACTTCTCTAATCAAACATATTAGCCATAAAATCCTGTTGAGCAGATCTGGCACACTGAAGACACTCTGCCCCGGTGCCCCTGTATGGTTTTGTGTATAGCAACTACATATACCAGTATTATAACTGTCTGAACAATACAAGTCATTAAAAACAAAAGAGAGGAGAAGTTTGTAATCTAGTCCACTTATTCTGCCTGCAGAAACTAACACTTGCATCTGAAAAGAGCAGGAGATGATAATCAAGTCATATATCGTGCGCATTTAGAATTTGAGTTCATGTTCGAAGAACGCAAGCAGCAGAAGGCAGGTCCAACCCGTCAGGAGCCCAAGGTTCTGCAGGAGAAAGACGAGACACGGCCTGTCTGTCTTCACTCGACTCATCTCTGGAAGCTGATGGTGGAAAAAATATGAGAAGCAGTAAAACTTTCATCAGTTGGACTAAAAGATGGAACTTGAGTGGGGCATCTGCTCCAAGAAGTGCTTTTGTTTGTTAATATAAGGTAATAATAAGGAAGTCATCTTAAGCTGCCAAGAATTTCATTATCCAGGGTATTTGGTCATAAATTGCAGGTGAAAGTGTAATGGTCTATTATAATTTGGGAACTCAAGCCACAGTTATGACAGAGGGTAAATTAGGGAGTACAGTAAGGTATTGTTAATATATTTTAGTGAAGAGCTCAAATCCAAAGGTAATGTTACACCAGATCAGTGTTTTTTTTGTCTTCAGATTTGTTGACTGTCTTACAAAAATCACCAAGTTCTTCCTGTTAGGAGAATATCTTACCATTTCTACCATGGACAAATAGAGAAATATCCCTGCAGTCACAGAGAAGATCCACTGCTGCACTTCTGTCTCCGAGGAAACAAAAAGTCCAATGTAGAGGCCGATGAAGGCAGTCAGAGCGCTGAGGAAGTTCATCAGAGCAGCAGTTTTCACCGAGAGCCCAGAGCTGAGTAACACTGCAAAGTCCCCTAAAAGGCAAAGAAACGGCTTTATATTCTTAAAGCACCATGTTTCCTGGCCTCAGTCAATAAAAGAAAACAGAAAGATGATCTCTCACCCATCTCATGTGGGATCTCATGGCACAGAATGGCCACAGTGGTTGACATGCCAGTCTCAGCTGAAGAGGAGAAAGCCGCCCCGACAACCAGGCCATCGACAAAATTATGAAGACTGTCTCCCACAATTATCATTACAGCCAGCAGAGGAACCCCTTGTTCTGGACAACACAAAGAGAGCCTGTGTCAATGAAGTTCATCCTCAGACCGGGACGTTTGCTTTGTCTCTGGAGACGACTAATTACAAAGTCTGTGCAGCTCATTTCAAGTTGATTGTTTTTTTTGCATACTCTCATGTGGAGGGCTCGTCCTGTTTGTATGCTCAGGAGATATTTCTGTGCATTCTAAGTCATCCACTGCTCCCTGCAAAAAAAGAACAAATTCTTTGTTAAACATTGTTATACGTCATCAATAAAACAGCCTGGCAGTGAGTCGCTAATAATTTCAAAAACAGCTGAGCACAGCAGATAGAATCAACACCAGAAATATTTTAAAACAAGACTCCTGATTATCATGAGATCAAAATTCTCCAAAATAAGACCTGACAGCCTAAGTCAGTAAGACTTTAGCTCATGTTTGTCCACCAAAAAAGGGCTCGTTTATATATGCTTATAGAATGTAATAGCTATATTTCCAAAAATATGGCAGTTGTGGGTAATATATTTTAAATATTCACTCATGTGTTCTTTGTGTGTACATATTCTTGATGCAATAATTTCAAAATGCAACTAGCCTTTTAAACTTTATACAGACACCTCATTCAAGGCTATAAAACTAAAAAATGTCCACAGGTTATGATGATTTTATTTTAAAAAATGCTTTGAACCTATTGAGTTTTTTGAGTGTGGTCAACTTGTTTTTCAAAGATTCTAAAAGTTACAATAAAAGAAACAGCAAAACTACAATTCAAGACAGAGTGGCAACATGTACCCAACATGAGAATTACATCTAAAGATGATTTTATTTAACTTTTTTTTAATTAACTTTGACATTGGGTTGAGATCTAATTCTGTTTTCCAGGTATCAGCTATTGATAACAACTTTTGCATGCTGATTTAAATCTTAGCTGCTGCCTAATAAGCTGGATGACAGAGTTGACAAAATACCATATTTTTTAGAAAATAAAGGTCCATATCTAAGGGCCGTGTTTTCCATGTGAGGATTGTGCTCTTTGGGACCTGTCTGCAAAATGTTCTGGTTATCAAGTAGACATTCAATTGTGCATATATATATATAATACAATGCAAGCTTTGTGAAAAAAGTCATTTTGTTCATTCTCCAACATCCTACATGTTTTGTTTCTTTATTCCCTCCCACACCTCTCCACTTGTAAGGTTATATAACAATACTGCAGGAAGGATTAAAGTGAATTTCAGTATTCTTTAACATGGATTTTATCGGTTAATAGATATAAGCCTTTATATGATTGTTTTTTTTTTACCCCTGCAACTGATTTGTGTTTGTGTTCTGATGGTTTTCTAAAATTTCTAAGAACTGCCTTGTTCCCATCCCCCATTCTATCACAATAGAAATAAAGGGATTATGACAGGAATAAGGATTTTTCTGCCAAGAATCCTTAAGAAAATAACAGTTTAGCGAGAGCTGTGATAAGACTCACCAACTGGATGGTGGAAATGGACTTGACCCTCTGTGACTGACCGTTGCAGGTCAGCTCTAAGGGAAGGTCAGAGGAGTGACCCTGAAAACAAAGTAACATCACTGGACCATTGTTCCTTAATGTGCACTGTCATGACAAATGTGTTTGTTTTTGCAAAGCTCCCACAGTTTAACAGACAGATTAAAAACCTCAGCTGCAGTTTCAGCCTTTTTTCCCTGTGGTACATGTTTTTTTTTCAGTGTCAGTAAATTTGTAAAAGCTTAAAAGCAACTCTTACGTGAACATGAGATGGGACTAAACATGTAAAGGTTTTTTCAATGAGAAAAAATCCATAAATCCCAGCAATCAGGCACAGAATTTTCCACAGATGTTCCTTGTCTTCATTATAGAGTTCATCGTCATGACTGTGAGTGCCATCATGAAGACCAAGGATCTGCACAGGAAAGGAACACAGTCTTTTCCACCCTTAAGACAAGTGTTTGATTAGCTTTAGTGCTGCAGAGGTCTTGTACCTGTGGTATGAGGTGCAGGAGAGCATCTCCTGAAAGTGTTCCCACTGCTAGGCCCACAAACAGCTGCAGGACGAGTGTGTAGGTCTCCTGACAGCAGTTAAAAAACACCAGACAGATACCGAACATGGAGCTCACTGTGATAACCAAGACAGCAGCCGTGCTGTAGCCGTATTCTGCAGGAAGGAGGAACCTTTGAGTAAATGCTTTCCGTTCAAATCAGTGTTATAAACGGCAACAAATACCTGCTCAGCATTAACCACACAATTAAAGCCTTAATAACAGTGAGATTTGTCTGTATGCTTCTTCGAATGCTAGTTTTGTTGTTAGTTGTTTAGTCTGTCTCATCTGTGATGTTCAAAAATGCATTTGTTTTAATGAAATTAATAATGGCAACAAAAATAATATAAAAAGTGGAATAAAGAAAAATCTTAAAGGGTTTTAAAGAACAGCAACGTTTCTTGTCTTATCTTTAAATTACTTACTTTGTGACAAATGACTCATTTTTATTTATACACTTAAATTTTACCAAGAATTTAACTTTTAAATTCTACTTTCTAAACAAACCTATTTATTAAATCTTATCAACTGAGTTATAAACTATGGTTTATAGAGGAACAATTAGAAGATTGTCTTACTCTCTATAGCAGTTGGTGGAGACCCTCCTGCTTTTCGTTCTGCTGATCCACAGGCATCACATAGCAATTGCTGAATAATGGCAGGGCAAATTTGTCTAAAGTGCTTTTTGGAAATGGGCGAATGAGGGTCCAGAGCAAAAATATCCATCAGCTGATTGGCTGAAAAGCATACCTGGTTGGGTTCAAAGAGAAAAATTTAACCAAATGTTGAGACGAGCAGGAGGCCTTTGAACTCCAGGTTCAAATTACCTGTAAGTAGTTTGAAAGCACTCAACCACTCCTGTTTTTTTCCTCAAACATGTAAATATTCATCTCTGCCTCACCTGTTCCCATCCTCTCTCAGATTCATGGTTGCAGTTTTCCAGCGAATTCACAGACAGTTTCTGAGGGCTTCCTTTAATGCTTCTCTTCTTCCTGTTGTGATAGTGCTTTGTTCCTTCATGGCCTACTCCTAACTGATGAAGTAGCTCCTCCAAGTCTAAGCAGAAAAATGCTCAAAAAGTAGTACCAGTTTTGACCCATAAATTTTTGGCATCAAGACTTCCTCCTTCACCACGCTGCACAGTTAAAGTGATGTTAAAGACAGACAAAAATGATACTTTATGAGGGTTTATAGGTTTCATGAAGCTTTAGAACAAAACAAACTGCAATAGTTAAAAACTTATGGCTACACAGGTGCAGAGGTTTCGACATTGTTAGGGTTTAATGTCATATTGATTATTTTTATGAAGCCCAGTTGTATGGCAACACTTTGTCACCTGAGAGGCCAGAAGTACTCTTCAAAGATAGGTCTTACTAATAAATATACATCTAAGTATTTTATAATGTCTTCAAACAGGTTGCAGTCTGGTTTTGGAGTGGACCATTAAAGCATTTAGTTTTTTTTAGGGGGGCTTTGTCTTTTTTAAACCATTCTGTTGCAGATTTGCTACTGTATCCTCTTTGATGACCCAATTTCAGCCAAGCTTTAGTCATCAAACATTTGACTCTATACTTTGTTAAATAAAAGAGTTCATGGTTGATTTAGAGACTACGAGGTGCCCAGATCTGGTGGCTGTAGAAACAAGTCTAAATCACCATCTACCACTGTGCTTGACAACTGGTAGGAGGTATTTGTGCTCTGTTCGGTTTCTTCCAAAGTGGGACTGTGCAGCATGGCCAAACATCTCCTCTTTGGTCTTAACAAGTGTTTCTTTTTTTCAGATGCATCTCTGCAAGCATCAGCCAAGCAACCATGCTCTTTGTAACACGAAGCTTCTCCCCTGACAAACCTTCCAAACAAGTCACACTAGTTCGTCTCCTTTGTTATTTTAATCTAGTAAACTTTAACCTTTAATGTGCTAACTGAGGCCTATCGAGTCTGATGTATTGCTCTTGGATTTCATGCAGTAACCTGGACTGAATTTGTTGGGACATTCCCTCCTGAAACATTTAGAAGTTGTCTTGAATGGTTTCCACATTTGAATTATCTTTCTCTTCATATTCTTCTCTTCAATGATGGAGTTCATATTATTTGGATTTAATGAGCAATAACAATTGCTGATGTCTTTCTCTTTGCATTGTGTTAACTCACAAATGAATTGTCCAGACCACCAAACTGTCAAAACTTTCACTTTCAGAGAGGTGCTCACACTTGCTGATGATCAGTACATTTAATTACCAGCATCTGACTCCTAGTTACTCTCTGAAGCTATGTAACTTGACTGCAGACTGTATTTAAAAACATTTGTGACAAACACAAGATTTATTTTACTTACCAATAATCTGAAGATTGCTTGTACAATTTAGAGACTGAAAAATGTAATCTGTAAAGAAGGCAGGAGATGGGAGGTTTCTCTGTGTAAAACAGTGTCCCTGCAGGATATGGCTGATTATAGTTGCTGCAACTCTGGGCACAGCACCTGGATTTCCCTCTACATCAACTTCTTCTAAAAGGTGAGCTGAGTCAATACACTGTGGAAGCAAAAAAAAAAAGAAAAAAAAAGAAAAGTTTTCATGTGCATCTGCATGTTTGGATAGGATGCATCTGTCTGAAAACACTTCCTTACTGGCAAATCAAAGGAATCCTGGTCGGAGGGGTGGTAGTGCTGGTTAATGAGCTGCAGAATATTTTGTGTCTCGCTGTATGACAGGAAGTAATTATCCTCAGCTGGATGCAGATTGGTTAGGGCCAGAAGGTAGAACTCCAAGTTCCCAGATGAGGAGAAAAGGGATGAATGGGAGGTGATGTTCGAAACACACAGATCTTCCAAGTTAATTATGTAATACAACAGAACTGTTGAAATTCGCTGATAGTCTTCCTCACTGAGATAAATCCTATCATCATCCTCAAGCACAGAGAGGACAATGTTTGGTGTCAGGCACTATGAACAGAAGAACAAAACATAGAAATTAATCTAGGCAGGTTTTATTAAGAGAAAGTTGTAAAACAACAGTACTTAATTAGGATGTACGGAAAAAGTAGGTCACCTTGACAAAAAAGCTTATTTTGAGCCTGCAGTCAATGGAATGTGCTTCTTGGAAAAAAGGTTATGTTATGTTGTGAGTTTTATAACCAAGCCCTACTGACCTACTAACATATTTTAAAAGCTTAGGGAGTAGGTAAAACAATCAGTCATAAAAAGGAGCCTATGCAAGAAGTTACTTTAATCATTTCTAAATCTTAACACACGATCCTGTTGACAGCCAACCTAATCAAACAGGCAGTGTCGGTAAATCCTCTCTATTGATTTCAATTTGCCAAACCAAGGCATGTCTAAAGCCACTCAGTATGAATAGAGGTCAAGTGCTTAAGTCTCCACACATTCCAGCCATAATAAGTAAGTTTACGTGAATATGAGATCAAAACAATGCTAACTGTTCATGCAAAGTCTCCCTGTTGGGCCCATGGTATGAATAGTGTGGACCTTACTTTCTCACACATGTTCTGGGTCATGCCAGTCCTCTCTGCACAATGCACATCTCGGAGAAGTTTGGTAATCAGGTCGCTGGTTCTGTTCTTCTGGAGCCGAGACTTATCATCACTCCCCAGAGGTAGGTCCAACGTCCTGAGAGCCTCCTGGAGGTAGTCCTGGTCCCGCGCTTTGGTTTCTAGCACTCTCCCCAGCACAAAGAGATGCAGCAACAGCACCAAACATGGAGCAGTGTTCCTAAAGTGCATGTTCCTGTCAGCGCTGTCAGACTCTCTCAAGCTCCCAGGACTGACTAGGGGACTGAAACGCAGACGTGACAGTCAGAAAACACAAGCAAGAAAATCAAAAAGGAGATCCAAAGGAAAGTTAATGACAACAAAAAAACGGAAAGTTTCTAAAAGAGAAGGGCAGTGATTTGTTCTTGCCGAGGAAGGCAATAATAATAGGATGCCTGATCTGATGGAGAACAAGAAGGCTCAGCAGGCAACCCTTCCACAGAACCAGTCCTTACAGTACCTAATAGTCCGTCAAAGCCTGGGCCCCTCAGAGCACAACAAAAGGATTAGTGCAGGCAAGTGAGAAAGTACAGAGCAGAAAATTTGGGGGAATGAAGGTGGGTGGGGGGACTGCAGAGAAATTAATTAGTATTGAGAGAAACTGGGGGTAGGGAGAAGCTCTTATTTATGTATAGTAATGTGTTAGAATGCTGCTCTTTTAAAATGATGGGCAATCTCTGTACAGGAAGTGCTTACATTCTCTTTAGTTGATCTTTTTTTTTTATTGCAGAGGCCTGTAGGTTTGGTTTTGCATTGGGTTTTTTTTTGGCCTGTTGCCATTTTGTAGTTTATTTTACGATCCTATCTAGTATTGCTTCCACTTTCTATTGCAACTCTGTGTTATTTAGAAAATTTGTTTGTTTTGTTTTGATTTAGATCCCTTGGTTTTCTGCTCTAGGGAATGGTCTTTATTGCCATTACTTTCTCAACACTTATTTATGATCTTGTCCTCACGCCTTCCTTTGTGGGTCCATCTGTTGATCAACCCTGTGCTTCCTGCCCATCTTGTCGTGGACTCCCTCCTCTTGCCAAATTACTATGTTTTGAGATTTTTGAAAAACATTCAGTTATATTTTGATTTATGTACCTGACTTTGTTTTGCGGTACCTTGGGCTCAGTAAGCTTGATCTCCTGCCATTGTCTTGTATATATGACAAAAAATATAGTTTTTCAAACCATCATAAGTAATAAAATTCTGCTGAATTTTTATTCATCTGCTTCAATAAGACAAGAGCTTGTTTGAGTGAGTAAATGTGATATGGCCCTGTTCTCGAAACCTTCTCTTATTTATCACATACTCTGACTCATCAAGGATCAAACATGCAGCCAAACAGACTAAACTTGCTAGTATCGTTCCTCGTGGGATACCCCGCAGCCTGAATCAGCCCAGCAGCAACAAGAAAAAAACTTTGTTAAAATATTGTTATTTTGGAAACTGCAGCATCAGCTGATATAAAATAGCTGAGAAAGCTCAGCAGGTCAGTCAGGTGTGTACCGATCTCCCCTCTGCCTTCTCCTGGCGCTGGAACAAGGTTTGTTTTCCTCTGTAGCTGAGGGTTGACTTTATAGGAGAAACTAAACTTTCAGCACTTGTTTAAGGAGAATCCTGGAGCATTGGTGCTGTTAATAAAAACCCTCTTATGAAAAAAAAAGAGTTTAGTAAGCTAAGGATTAGCTGCAACAGCCTTGAAGTGCTGTGATTACTATACTTCATTTTCAGCAGTGAGGTGATTGGCATGGCAACCTTTTGTTAAAACCTACACAGAAGTTTGGCAACACAAAACTTCTATTTTATTCAGTGGTATTTGATGGTTTTAAACTACAAGACCTATTTCACACAGACTAGACAAAGCCTGAACATAATGTAAATATGGAAGATAAAACCTAAAATAAAATCTTTTTAAACAAGAATAAAAAGGCAACTCTGTTTAATTTATTTTTATTTATTTAATATCTATTTACAATATAAGAAAGAGGCTTATAACAATCCATAGAAAAGATAGATCTGTCAACTGAAACATATTCAACTGTCTTTATTTTGAACATGTAAATTATTTTGGTCACATTGATTAGCAAAAAAGAGAACGTTTTTACAGATTTTCCTAATAACATTATCACATTTAATTAACTTTTGTTTTTATACATATATATTATCTTGTGCGTATTTTACTAAGTGAGATGTCAGTGCTTGCATCAAGACTTCTAGTTTTCATAATCAAAATCTTTCAGCCAGTCTTCTGAAAATTATAAAACTACAGGAGAATTTCTCTGGGATCATTTTAGTGCTGATTGCCTCATATCACATATCTGTCTATGCTTGCTCATTCTGCTCTATGTTTTCCACCAGGCCTTTAGTGTCCACGGGGGCTCGGGTCGGATTGTTGAAGTATAATTTGTTGTCAAAGGTGCAGTCTCCAAGAACAGGCGTGGGCATTCGTATCCGTTTGCGGAAAAGCACGATGGCACCAAGTCCCACAATGGCAATTATAATCAGCAGCACAGACACAGTGATGCCAGCAGACCCATGTGACGCTTCCTGAATGACAGGAGCTAAGGAAGCAACACAAACAGAAGTTTTACAATAAAGCAACTTTAGCATAAAATGTAATGCAGTTCAGTTTTAAACAAATTTTATTGACTTACCAGCAGATGGAACCTTTTCTGTGGGTTTTATAACTAAAAAAAAGAATAAATCAAATACTCAGAGTAAGTAACTGATTGTTTAATTGAAAATGAAACAAACAAAAAAAAATCTGGCTTTACATACTTTTAGGGGTTTTGCAGATGTAAGACCTATATCTGCTGCAGGTGTTTGTGCTCCACTGTCCAGTGTCAGAATCGATGCTCACGCATAGGTCCAACTTCGGCATTCCTGTTTTCCAGTTGGTATAGTCCACAACGCTGTTATCAATCCACATCCACTCACCTGGAAGGGAAAGATATTACTTAACTGAGTAAAGCTAGACCAAAGAACAGTGAACCTTTGCTCCTAAAATGTATCTTTTCATTTAAGCAAAAGCTTTATTCTTCAAAACAGTAATAAACACTCTTAAAAACCATAAATGGTTGTTTAAACTTCATACGGTGATAGAGATGCAAGTTTTTTAGATTGTCAGAGTGAAGTTTACGTTTTATTGCAACCATTAAATACTGTAAGTATAAGTGATTCCGACTTCCTCAGTGACACAAATCTAATTTAAATCTAATTTGTTCAGACCTGTAAACTTTATAATAATATTGTTTCTAAAAATAAGTTTGAAATAAAACTTGTTAAAGAATGATGATAATCGGAAACACCTTTTTACTTGACACTTAATTCCTCCCTGTCATAAAATCTGTGACAGCCAGCCAGCTTTCAGTTCCCTCATATTATTTGAGATCAAGTATGCAACTGGTTTAGTATTCTCAAAGACACATAATCTGAATTTAAATTCAGTGTTCTTACCACTATGAGACTTGTAAAGACCAATCCAGAATGTTTTTGCACCGTCCTGCAGAAGTTCAAGGTTCTGTTGTATGAATACCTCCTCAGCAGGGTCTTGGATGCTCACTAAAGACGCACCTGACAACCCCAACGACACAAATTTACGGTCCATGCATAAAGAAATAAAAATGTGTCAAAAGTTAGAGAAGTTCTTCAATAACTTACCCATTTTCAGACAATCAACTGAGGCTTGGGCCCAGTTGTCCACCATTGAGCTTAAGAAAGAATAACAGTGGCCTCTGAAAGGTATCCATGGTCTTTGTTTCTTTGACTCTGGACAGTTGCCAGGTAGCTGTGGTGGCTCAGTAGGAGCTACCTCTGGGGGGAAAAAAGCAACACATTCCATCCTGGTGTTATAAACTGTTAGTGAACCATGCTCAGTGTTCCTTTAAAAAGTGCAAGAAAAAAACAGAGAGATAGAGACTGCCTAACCTGGAGACCTTTTGCAAATAGAATAGTAAGTAGTGGTGCACGGTGCTATCTTCCATGTGTGGTCCACATCTATATACACACAGCCATAGTTGCTTTTTGGCTCATTGTTGCCCCATTTGGTGTAGGAGAGAAGCCAGTTGTCAACCCACTTGAAGCGACCCCCCGTCTGGAAATAATGTATATAAATAATATTTGTTTGCCCTTGTTTAAAATAAATTCTAAAGCTGTGCTTGGAGCTGCATTATTCAAAAACAGGTGGACCCTTACCACATTGCTGTTGAGGCCAATCCAAATAGGCTCTTTGTGCTTGGAAATCTGCAAGGTGATGTATGCCTGGATTACAGGGTTGAGGATACTGGCCAGATCGGCATCATCCGCCTGACACTGTCTCCGGGCCTCATCCCACCTCATCTTCTGGGTCACCACTTTGTAGGAGTCATTGCCAACCTTGTAAAAGGCCTTTGGTGAAACAGTGGTGGGTTGGACTGAAATCTGCGGGTCTGAATAAACAAGATTAATAAGTTATTGCTTGACAAAGGTGTTTAGTTGAGACCTGAAAATAACAAATGGTTTTCTCACGGTGACTCTTTGGTTAAGGTGCTTTTTGTCCTCATGTTGCACTTTCAGCAGTACAGTTCACCACCACCCAAGTTAGGCTTTTTTATGTAAAAACCTAAATGCCTTTAGCTGATTTCAGTCTGGTTCAGTCCCAAAACTTGACTGCTATTTCTGTTTATTTATTTATTTTAGGTAATTGAATCCATTTTCTACTTTAAAGACACATTTATTTTAGTTTTTCGCTTGATGCTTTTATTTTTTTTATCTTTATGGTCTACTTTTAAATTATATTATTTTTCTTCTTGTTTAAGTGATTCTAGATTTCTATTTTCAGGCTGATCTGAAAGAAAGATTACACTGGCTGGTTGGTTGATTGGATTCCTTCAATTGTGTGTTTGTTCATTCACACCTTGAAGGAATGTTTTGAAATACCAGAATGCTAAACTGTTGAATGAAACAGTTTTGTGTCATATTTACTTTTTTCATCCAGAGCAAAACTGCCTAACATAGTCATTCCACATGTTTTGTCTGGGCTTGCACTTGATGTTTCTTTGAGCAAGATAATGTTTTATGTTACTCACCAATGTTCTTTTTACAGATAAAGCCACGGTTTGCACCACAGTCCTCCACCTTCCACTGTCCTTTCAGCTTCTTGGGGCTGCCTACCATGATCACACAGTCAAACACCTGTCAGAAAGAACAAGGTTTGTTAGTTTTTAGTTTTATCTATTTGTTTTTAAATAAAAACTTTATAAATTTGAGCGGTAAACTTGATTTAGCATTTACAGATTAGTTGCTTCAATAAGATTTTGAGCTTGTGAGAGCCATAGATGTGTGAAAAGAGAGGATACAGTAAAGATAACCTCAGCATTGAAATAACGCCCATCAGGAGATGTTACAGGGTGCCCTTTGGCCCAGTTGGTGTATGAGATGCCTTTTCCGTCTGTCCAAACAAAATGCATCTCCCAGTTGACATCATTCATTCCGATCCACAGGTCATCGCTGTAGTGAAACATCTGGGTCGTTAGGAATGCTAGAAAAGAAGCAACAGGATTTCTTAACTCATGTGAAACTTAAACCAATTTAAACAAACACAACTATTGTAATCTTGATTATGATTAATGTGTAGGAACATTGCTGACCTTGCTCCTTCTCGTTGACTATGGACACCAGATTCCCTCCCTCTTGTCTACAGTATGTCCTGGCATCCTCCCATGTTTTCTTGTCTTTGCTCGTCAAAAATTTGTAGCACTGTATTAACAAAACAAACCTTGCTGCATCGGTTTCCAGTGTCCAAAAATGTGGTCAGGGTATATAAGAAACATTTGCTGAGTAAATATTAGAGTTGAGACTGATCGGACTGTTCTTTGATTATAATGTCACTGGAGAATAAAAAATATCAGTCTTAAGTCACTAAACCAGAATCTTTGATGTTAATGATTATATGAAGCTGATTTTATAATAGACGTTTACTGCCAAAATCAGTTGTTTTAGTTTAAATCCAGGAAAAAAACTGCACAGCAGACACTGCTGAAAAAAACCCCACAATATTGGCAGATAATTAAATTCAGATATTGGGATCTGATTGGAACCCAAAAAAGTGGATCAGTACTTTTCTGGTAAGTAAACCTAGAAGTTTGGAGGCATGAAAAATCATTTCTCCCAAGTCTATGCACATTAGACTTAGTGTTGGGCTTTGCTGTCTTCTTTTATTCAAGATTACCTTTCCTTGGAAGGCAAGCCACTCAGGTGCACATCCTCCTTTAGGAACCATTGTTGGAGCCATTGTTGTATTGATAAAATTGCTGGTTCTTTTGCAGATGGAGGGAAGCTCAAGACCACAATTAATGTCATTCCAATACCCTAAATATGCAGAATTTACAGAGGGAATTGACAAAGGGAAATATTTAGTTAATATTTACTCAACCAGTATGTTATAGAATGTTTCTGAATTAGACTCACCCATGCCCTTGTAGATTGTCACACAATTTTCATCATTGTTTGCAAAGTTGGGTTCATTGTTTTCCCATGCAGTGTAAGTTACAGGTGTCCCATCCAACCAGCTAAAAAGAGTTAGATAAATATATTTAAGATTTTAGCATTTACATAGACTTGAATTAGCCTACAAACATATTGCCAGCATTCTGAGTGTTTTGCATTAAAACTGTAGATTAATTTACCTAAAAGATTTATCCAAATTCACTGTCAAGCCAATGTAGTACTGGGCTGCAGAACCTTTTGCTATCTGTGAGAAAAGAAACACAAGAGAGACTTTATCAAAACTCAATGTTTACCGTTTGTAGCAGCAGACTTGGGTGTCTGAAAAGATGCACCACTGTGGTCATTTTGACCTCCAACGTTTGGTTATAAAATCTATTTCTCACTTGTTTCCAGAGGAACTTCCTTTCACTCTCCCCTGTTATGACTGCAAGTTCACCAAAGTTTTTCTTGCAGTAGGCTCTGGCAGCTTCCATCGGTAAGTTGTCAGCGTTGATGTAGTAATGACTGTCATTGTATATGAGCCATCCATCTTCTGTGGTGTTGAATACTGTGTAGAAAACAAAGCTGTCAGGAGTCTGCAGTCAGTTGCCTGCTGCTGTACTTGTGCATGTAGCAGCAATTTGAGTCAAATACTACCATCAACATGTTAACAAGCTGTTCACCATCTCTATTTAACGTGTTAGCTTGCATTCTTTGGCAAGTGTTTAGGGTCTGAAGCGGAAAACACATGGTACAAAAAAGCCAAAAATAGGGTGACATTTTAGTTGCAGCAAGCTATTTTGTTGTTTATTGCTGTTTTGTGGAATGCTGAAGTTTGCTTGTGTTCTGGCTTGTGCAAGACATTGTTTTTAATTTGCTTTGTGAAATGTGGCCCAGATTTGTGAAATTTTTGTCATATTTTCTAGAGCTGTACTATGTCAGGAAAACAAACAATTGCAATATTAATGTTGAATGTTTCTCATTTTCCTCACGCTTTTCTTTTCCTACTGTCATTACGATAATGACAACACGTTTTAGTCCTGCTTTAGCATTTAGTGTCAGAATTTCAGTTTTGTTCTTCTCTACCAGCTTGGGCTTTCAAGACAGTGGTGATGCCAAATTGGCGTCTTGTTTGGGTCTGCAAAGAATTGCAATACTTTGCAAAATTGATATTGAAACAGCAATAATATTTTGTTATATTCTGCAGCCCTAATGCCTTCTGTTTTTGTTGTTATGCTAGTGAATTAATTTGTGTTGCTTCTGCTTGTTTTGCCCACTAGAGTCTATATTCATAATACAAAAACATTATAAAGAATATTTAAAGTTTTTATTAACATTCTTAGTATAATTATTGCATTTATTACTGCATTTTTAGTACCATTATACTGCAACAACTAATTTCCTGTGTTTTTTTCCTATTAATTAAGTATTTTTTAAGTAGTTTGTGTCTCAATTTTCAATTTAAAAAACAGGAATAATCTTTGGACAGAATGCTGAAACAAGAAAAAAAAAAAAAAAGCCACTGCTTAAACATACCTTCGACAATAAACGCAGGCTCAGGTTTGGGAGTCACACCTGAAAATTAAAAAAAACATCATCATTAGAGATCTAAACTGAAGGTAAGAGTATATCCTCACCACTCAGAGTGAACCTTCACCTTTGCGGATCTGGCAGATCCAGTCGTTATAGATCTCACAGTGCCGATCGTTCCAGTGCCGTCCGTAGTAAAACTGGATTTCTGCACAGTGTTCGTTGTCATTGTAGTTGTTTGGTTCTCCGTAGCCCCAGTTCTCAAAGTCAAACTGGGTTAGAGGTTTTGGAAAAGCACATAATTAGGCCATGCTTTCTAATAGCAGGAAGCTAATCTTGTGATTGCACTGAGGATGCTACATACAGGTGAGTCGTCACTCCAAACATAACCTTCGTTGGTACCCTTTAGTCTGAGGCCGATCCAGGCATCAGACCCATAAGCTCTTAAAAAGAGCAGAAACCAAAAGATTACTGATGATCCCTTGCAGTGCCTGACATGAGCTCTGACATGTGTGAGATGGTAGTACAAGCTAGCATACTGTAAATTTTCCAGGTCTTGCATACTGTGTATGCTCATCAGGTCTCCACCTATGGCCTTGCAGAAGTCCTGCGCTTCCTTCCAGTTCTTCTTGTGTTCTTTCATTTTCTTGTAAAGCTTTTTAACACATAAAAAAAAGAGATATTTTTAGATGGCAATTTTTTCAAAACAGCGCTAATTTCGCAAGTAACTTTAGTTTGTTCCCCTACTTTGAAGCAAACATTCCTTTTGGCGGCGGGGGTCCATCCGGATGCACAGCTCAGGGCTGGGGTGGTTGGGGGAACTGTGGTCATCGGCACACCCTCCGCCAGCTTCTTGCAGATGTACTTCTCTTTGCTGCTACAACTGATAACGTCCCATAAGCCAGCAAAAATCCCAGTTGTCATGGCAACACATCCCTGTTTTCTGTCTTTTATCAAACACATCCAGATAGAAAAGAGAAAAAAAAAAACAAACATAAAAATTTTAACCAATTAAGGAAACAGTTGTGGAAGGAATGATACATTTTAGGTCAATAAAAGGCAGTCAGTTCTAAAACCAAAATAGATATGCAATTCAAACATAAATAGCACATAACCAGTAGCTTTTTGTTAAAGATAAAGAAAATCTTGATTATAACAACAACAATAATAATACATTTAGTTTATAGGTGCCTTTTAAAACTCCCAAGGGCACCTTATAGTTACAAACAGACCAATAGAATTTCATAAATCAGCTAAAGAGAAGGACATTGGCTCTACCTGGCATGCCCACATTGAAATGAGTGAAGGTGACCTTTCTTGTTGTTGTCCACTTTAAAGTTTGTCTGTCTTCCGTGTTGGACAAACCTGTCCAAAAATACTTCTCTGGTCTCAGTCCCACCAAACTGACGAGAAAGGCATTCTCATATCTGAATGAAAATGTGAAGATTGTACATGATTTCAGAACAAGGCCTCAGGCGGTTGTCACTTTTAGAATTTTAATGTAAAAAAAAAATAGAAAAAATTTTAACACTTGTTTAAATTTAATCTTACCCAAATCTTGAGGCATACAATAAGATAATTACAAGATAAATATTGGTCGATACCTATCAGCCACATCCAGAAGGTTAGCTCCAGCTTCTGTGCATGCTCGATTTGCCTCTTCAAAAGTTTTTTTTTCAGCTCCAATGTTGTAGCAGTATGAGCCAAATCTGACAGAGCCCTGAAAAACAAACACACCGTGATGTACTAAAGCTGATTGTGTGTTTTATAATCCGGTGTTATTAACAGGAAAGCACAAAACTCACAAGCTTGCACCCTGGGTTGACCTCCACTTGGGTACCTTCAGATGGTTTAGTGGAGCCTTTCTTCTTACAGATAAACCCATACGTCCTTTCACACATGTGATCTGCCCACATTCCATCCTGTAGGAGAGGTTTACAGAGTATTGGAAGCCATAAATAAGTTGTACTTTTACATTAGGATAGTAATGGTTGTTACCTTTCCCCGAATGAGGACACAGTCCTCCTGGTGGTTGATAGCATGGGACGGCTCATCGCTCTGCCACTGGGTAAAGGTGACATGGGAGTGATCAGACCATTCAAACAGCATCTGGTTCCTCTGATCATTCAGGCCAATCCAGAGCACATCTGTCTGTGCTGAGGTGGGAAATACACAGATAAAGATGAAAAAATTGTAGCTATAGTTTGATCTCTTCTTTGATTAGTCTTCTTTTTTTAAAATTTGGCTTTAATCAATGATGTATGAAACCAGTGCAAATTAATCGCTTAAATGGAAACTTATTGCTTTAATCTGCAGCCCCCCTGCTTCACTTTTAGGCTAAGAAGCTTCTAATACATATAATAAACAGCTGTGGACAAAACGCGGAAATTAAAAGCCAGGTTCTGTTCAGCATTTTACAAAAGAGATGCTAGTTCCAAATGTTTCAGGCAAAAACAGAGTTTAGTTTCTTATTCAATAACAATAAAACAAAGAGTGATGTGTTACACAGCTGGTTTTTGTGTCAACAAATCTTTAGTACCTGTTAATAATCACTAATAATCTCGTAGTATGCATGTTCAACCTGGCGATTTACAAAAGTACCAGAAAAAAATCCAGACTTCTCTATTCTGGCAAGGTGTTTTAGGCAGTTTGTTGAATGTTTCTTACAGAGTAACTCTCCTTGATGTAACGTTGAGAAAGATCCCTGAAACACAATACTTTTTGACCTGTTTAGTTAGCCTAAGAGGTACAAAGCGGAAAATTCTCTAGGAGTAAAAAGTATGCAATTTCAACATTTTTGATAAACCAAGACAATCTGTTTTTCATTATTCAGATTTAGAATAATACAAGAGTTTATGAGAGCATAAATCAGTGGTGCTGTGTATTTTTGTGAAAATATGTGCACTCACTGTATCCAGACTGAGATATAATGAAGCTCTGCTCCTCTATATTGTGTATGCTGGCCAAATCTGCTCCCTCCTTGCGGCACGCAGACAAAGCATCCTTCCACATCTTTTTACTCCTGTCCAGGTAGTAACAGTTTCCTTCATAAGGAACCCAATGACTGGGGCAAAAGCTGGGCCCTTTATCTGCACATAAAAACATAAGGAACTAACCAAACATACAGCTATAGGTTTAAACTATAAAAAGTTGTGAAAGCCTTGAAATTAATTCACATTAAGTTAAATGGGTATGTTTACTTGGTGGTGGAGGCAGACTGGTCGAGTTTCCTTTTCGACAAATATAACCAAGTTTTTTGTTGCAGGTGCTGCTTTCCCATTTCGATGCTTTTGCAGTATTTAGAGCTGCACAAGTGAATCCAGGCTCTGAGGAGGGATGACCTGTTGGGTTCATTTATATTAAATCAGAAACCCACAGCTTTCATTTCTCCAGTGGTAATTAAACGTATCATAAAAGGATTTCAACACTAACCAGGAGCCCAGTTTAGAAATCTGAATGGGTTTCCGTTGCTCCACTGCCATCCGCTCTTAAAGCCCAAACTGTTCAGCCCAATCCACAGAGAATTTCCCAAACGACTTGTCAGCCCTGTGTCAACACATCAATTAAAAGTCCAGTATTATTCAGAAGCACCATAAGTAACATTATGTGGTGCAGGCAGAAGGTTAGCGTCATACCTGAAATGTACGACTGTTCATGTAGCTCCATGATGCTGAGGAGGTCAGCTTCCTGCTGCTGGCAGCTCATCCTGGCCTGATGCCACGTCAGCGCTGCCTGTGTGTTCTCCTGATACTGAACCCCTGTGACTGGGTCTGTGTCCCAACCAAACGATGCTAAATTATGAAAATATGGAACATATGGAAAATACACAAGTGTGCAGGTTAAAAACAATGGGAAAAACTTTACATCTGCTGATAAATGTATCATGGATCCTACTTGAGAACAAATAAGGACAAGAAGAAAATAGATCAAGTGTGGAGACTGATAAACATTTTTTGAGGGAAGGACAAGGAAAGAAAGGGTAAACCAGACCTTATAATGAAACAACAGAAGACAATATAAGAATCTGTGTGCCTGAATGAATGTTGATTATTGTAGTTATAAGCTGATGTAGTAGCTGCATGAGTTTGAACAAGTGTGTTACTCACACATACCTCCAGTTGTACAAAAGCCCCACTTCCTGTCTTTGTCGTAATCTCTTGTTGTTGCACACCACAGCTGTTTGTCTGAGCGCCCTTCCTTTGTGCATTCAGTGTACCATTTGTTAAGGAACTTAAATGGGAATTGACAAGGTGCGCCGAACGCATTGCCACCTAGTGAGAAAATCTCTGAGGAGACATAAAGGGTAAATTCGTAGATGGTAAGATCAGAATTTGTTGTTCTGTTATAGATTATTATATAACTTTGCTTCCATTTGGTTTCAGTGTAATTTCCTAACTCTGGACAAGAAGAGATCACCAACAAATCCAGCCTGCAGATCTTGGCTGATAAAAGTTAAAGGTGTTGGTTTCATTCTGTGCCTTTATCAGGCATGTTTCAGTGCATAAAGAATACATTCTGACAGGTTTAAATCTAACAACAGCTAACCAAAAGTACAGAATGTACATGTATCTGTGCTTACAAATTGTTAAAGTGTTGGTTCTACTGCTGGATGGCTGTAAATACAAAGTGTTTTGAACCCTTACACTCTTTAAACTCCAGTAGTCAAGACTGGAAGTTAGTGAATCCAGTTGTACCTGATGTCCGTGATACATGGATGGTTGGACCATTCGGGTCAATAAAATCTCAACAGGTTAAGTTCATTTAAAATTTTAATAAGATTTTGAGCTCCGATACAAATGATATGTTTTTATCAGCTGCCTTACCATCTAATGGGAAACAAAAAACAAACCAAGTAAGTAAGTAAGTAAAGCATTATTTACTTAATTGAAAACCACAAAGAAAATTTCCCCACAATGTTTCCTTTCTTGTAGTTCCTGTGTAGTTTTGTTTTATTTTTTTAAACATTATTTTCACTGTCGTGTGGCCACATTTCAAGGATTGGACATGTAGAGACCACATTTATTTTGAAAAGTTTGGACCATTCTATGAACTTGTTCATGCTCTTTTAGAAAGCATGTTTGGAGCACCGTTAATCGTGCAGATCAGCCGTGGTCTTCGACAGCAATTGAGCAAAAATGACAAAAAGAAAAACAGCTTTATCTTCAGATTACACTAAAACTGCATTTAAAACCAGATTTGTTCCACAAAGTAAACACAAGAAAGATGGACTTAAAGTCTCAACAAATTTGTGACATCACCCCAGAAAAATCCTTATAACATTTAGAAACGAGGGACCAAAATGACGTTTAAAGTATGCACACCACAGTTAATTTGATGATGCACTTATTTTGTAAAAGGGGAAATGCACACTGACAAAAAAAAATCACAAGTTTAATTTGAGAAACTTTAGATCCCCTACTTGAAGGAAGAAGTTGCTACTTTACATTTAGATGCAGACGCTTACTGCTCTGAGCAGGCTCAGTTACTTAGTTGTTGACCTGAGGGATGTATGCCTCCAAAAGTTATTTTTACAGTCCTGCTAAAGTTGTTATTTGGTCACGTGTCACCAATATTAAAAACTGCTTATATTTTAAGTATTTAAGTTATATAAAGAATATAATTGTAATTTGTTGTTGTTCGCCATATTTTTATCTGTACAACAGTCCCTTAGATACCTTAAAATAATGTTGAAACCTTGTAACATTTCCAGGAGTTCCTAGAAATCTTCCAGTTTATCCACCACTGCAGATAATATTAATGTGCAGACTCAAAAGTCCTACCTTTATACCCCTTCGAACAAAGGTCCCCCTGAGTGCCAAATATCCTCCAGTGACTCCATATCCCCGAGCCTTTGTAGATCATTACGTTCTTTTCTTTGAAGTTGCCCCAGTTTAGGTGCAGGTCCTGGTCTTTAAGACCAAAGAGGGTCTCATTTTTACATTGCCAGTGCTGAAGAACACTGTTCTCATCGCATTCGAAAGGGAGCACCTTCACCCAGTCTTTTATCTCTGTGGCGCCCAGACACAACTTGAGGGACAAACTAAGGAGACGAAATTCAGAGGCCCATCGAAACTGCTGATTCTTGGCTTGGGGATCACATCGAGCCAGCGTTACAAATGTGGCGCTCTCTACCTTAATACACTTGTTGTGGTCCTGGTTGAAGATGAGGAAGATGCCACTGTCTGAAGAATAAAAGAATAAAATCAGTGCTATCAAAGTCAAACATGGAAATCTGAAATGTGACTGGATCTTACCTATATCTGCAGTGATGCAGAGGACCTTCAGGAGACAAAGAACCACTGCAAGCTTTGACCAAGGTATCATCCTCAGCATGCTGTTTGGGTTCAAGGGTGGGTGCAGCCGCAGGACAGGTTTCCAGTCATGAGAGTAGAGATCTGGTGTGTGCAAAGGTGCTTGACAGGGAGCAACAATGACTCAGAGCCAACTTTTTCCTCTCCTCTTAATCACAGTGATGAATATCCTGTCACATGGGTAGTGAAGGTTGGTCAGATATCTGTGGCTTCCATGAGCTTTCACTACTTTTTTTTGGCAATGGAGAGGAGGAAGTATAGGATTTCACTGCCAAACAAGAAAATAATTGTCAGCTTGCAGTATTTGGTGGGGAAACATTTCCAAAGAAAAAGAAAGACTGTATAATGAAATTCAACATTAATTTACATTTAGAAGTGATCATTTTAGTTTGAAAAAGAATTGTAGTCATTCATCCACTGGTGGGAGGTAAACCCAGACAGCAGATGCCATTCATCAAGAAGATTTTCTAATTTATGTCGAGGAATGAATTAAGAGATTAACTAAATTTTGCTGATCAAATAGGTTTTTGTTTTTGTTTTTTTTACAGGACCCACTCTCAAAGTTTCATTAGTTTTAATAAAAGATTCAAGTCAGTAGACAGAGAGCGGGAGGAGATCCTGCTTCCTGCTGGGGGAAGTGAGACATGACCTGAACACTGTGACCCTATTACTCCAGAAATGCCCTGAAATGCTGGAACATAGATATAGTACCGTGAAAGGCTGGCTACGTGTTTGTAGAAAACTTGTGCTCTGTTTGGCATAAGACTTAATTAAAGTTCCAGGGGTTTTTTTTTTGTTTGTTTTTTTTTTGTTTTTTTGCTGTCTGTGTTCAGAAGAAAAGCAGAAGTAATCTCCACTGTCTTTTCATGAATCTGTTTATCTTGTCCAGATGAGTGTTAGTGGGATTTAGCAGAGTTGTTTGAAGAAGTTATACGTTCTGGTTGATATTGATTTGATATAAACATAGTGATGTCAGGAGATTAGCCATTAGATCCAGGTACCAGGAACTTACTCTTTAAATGATCTGTGTGGCTCATTATTCTGTGATTAGGCTGTTTTGTGGTCTCTATAGCACTGCTGTACTGGTCCATGGTTGTCATTTTTACTGCAGTCGATACAGAGGTTGAGGGAGCTGAGTTTCAGACTTCTCCTCTCCACCTCCATCATCTGCTTACTGTTGCGCTCAGAGATGTGCTGCAGATGTAGGACACTCGAGTTATGCAGCACAACTTTCTTATCTGCCTGTAGCAACAAATGTTTGCTCATTAAGTTTAATAATGATTTGAATTGAATGAATTTTGCTTTGTATGTAATTGCCGCCATAAAGAATGCATTTGAACCCATTTTCATTCTAAGGAATGAAAAAGAGCGAGAGAAAGTGGAAGTATAGACTGTGTAGGTTATTATTAGACGGATACCAGGTTTTTTAGGTGGATACCATCTTCATCTCTTAGCACATTACTTTTTCTGCCATCATCTGTTCCCTGTTTCAGTTCCCCACTATGATAGGAAGTCTATATTTTCCACTGATTGTTTCAGTTTGGTCTTAATTCCCAGCAACAAATCTCAGCCTAATTTTAGCATATATATATATATATATATATATATATATATATATATATATATATATANATGGCCTTTTCCATTTTTTCAAAGTGAGAGTGGCTGCTGTATTTTTGTGTGCTGGCATTTTTGATCTCCCTAAAGATCAATCTGTTAAAACTGAAAGCCCTGTGTTTATACTATCTTTAATTTATTTTCTGTCAAATTTAAAGACCTAAGGCTCACAGACATATTTGGTGCTTTAAAAATAAAATTTTAAAAAGTCATACATAAAAAAAAAAAATTATTGTGACCTGCTGTATGCACACTTAGAAAACTGTCATTAAGGGTGTGGTCAAAAACACAACAAAGAGGATCACATGTTTGATCATAAGCAGAAGAAAACAACAAGATTACCAGCTTTAATCACATACTACCTCAGTGCATTTGTTGTTTAACCACATTTGTAGATTTTATCACCCAGGGGCTATAAGGACAGAAGAACTGAACCAAACGTCTGGTGAGAAATTGCAAAAACGTTTTAATTTATCACCACTTACAGGACTAAAGTGAAACAATAGACTGGTGAGTCAAACATGAGGTGCAGCTCACCCATAAATGATAAAAATATGAGCATGCACACAAGTTGGGTCCCAGTGGTTTTGCACACGTGACAGAGCACCTGTATAAATCCTCAAATGTATTTTGATTAAAAGAAAAGATGATTAAAAAATTTTTTTGTAAACACAAAAAAAAGGAATCAACATTTTATATGAGGCTTTTAAGCTACTTGCATCGTTTAAACTAACTTTTGACAATATGAATGTGTTAAATTTGACTGTTTTGTGTTGAATCTGAGCTTGTTGTTCATGTGTGGCGACACAGTGTCCTCTGCTGCTCTTCTTCTGTGAAGAGTATGTTTTTTTCAGAAGAATGATTGGTAAGCTTTTCTCTCAGGGAGCAGTTTGGAAGAAATCGAATAAATTCCAGCTTTAAAGGTTTAGGTAGAGGTCAAAAACATCCACACACCAACGGAAAAATGACAAATGAAAGGTAAAATATTTTTAAAGCTTCTTTATTTTTACCAAAATAAACATAACATTCATATAAATTATTCATTCTTTTCTCATGTATCTTAGCAAAAAAAAAAAAAAGGAAAGAAATCTCACAAACAACATAATTTTAATCTGTTACATGTTCACATGTTCACTGCACCTTATAATGGTAGAAAAATGTGCAATTGTCTTTTAAGTGACATCAAAAACACGTTTCCAAAGTGCCATTCTTGCTGAGGGTGAGGGGTACTGAAAGGTAAAAAAATAAATTTGAACATTTAAGGAACAAAGCGTAACACACAAGTAATTTAATACAAAAACTCTGCTGCCTACAAGCTCCCATTTGGCCCGTGAAAAGAAACAGTGAGGGAAAGTTTCATTCTGACCCAGTTTAGATGAAATATTTATAAAAGAAATTACTTTCTGAACATGTTTGGATCATTTAAACCTTAAAAATTTGCATGGCCACAGGCCAATTAAAAATATATAACAAGTAAAAACAGTAAAAACACAAATCTCAGGAAGCAAATTGCTTAACACTTTGCCATTCTATAAGATTTACTTATAAAACAACATTTTAGTTTGCTTCATGCTGTAAATCATATTTCATCTTGTCCCATTCACTGAAATATTATGCAATATATCTGTAGGCTCGTGAGATTTGTTCTTTTTTATATGTTACTGTAACGTATTTTATTAATTTTATTTGAGCAAAGTTTAAAGGGATAGTTTAGATCTTTTGATGTGGGGTTCGGTAGAAAAATTAGGAACAATTAATATCTTACCTGTTGTAGGTAGCTTTTCGAATGGTCTCAGTGCGGAGCAGAAGTTTAATTCTGATCAGATTGATGAGCTAAACGCTAGTCTGGTTCGGGCCAAGATCAAAGTAGATTGCTCCTTTCTTAAAACAGCTTCAGTCTCAAAAGTTTCATAGCAGTTCATTTGAACACTATTTTATTAACCTTAACACTTCCATGCATTACACAGTTATCCCAGCAGAAATATAATATATAATATCCCTGTTGCTGTTGCCATAGCTAGCTGCTGCTATTTGAATTTACAAAACAGCAGAATTCTAAGTATACAACCATGTAATGCAAAAATTATCAATGATGTAAAGGTTTATAAAATCATGCTATGACATTTTTGAGAATCTACAGTCCACTTTGATCTTGGTCCTGCTTGGACAAACCTCTTGTTGGTCTGATCAGAAATGAACTCTTTTTCTCCAAAGTGAGGTTGTTCAAAGAGCTATCAACAACAAGTAAGGTAATATTTCTTCATCACTTTCCTATAGAACCACATTTTGAAATATATGAACTAATGCTTTATTATAAGTAAACTTAATATCAGTTGGGTACACAATAGGTACCACGTGACAGTCATCATGTATAAACATTTAGTTGAAGTGCATCCCATTTTATATATTTATTTATGATTTTGTTCTTACCATCAATACTAAGTTTAAACTCATAAAGAGCTAGTACAACCACCTTCTGAATTCCATCAGCCTGCATTTCTTGTGTCCCAACAACTCTTTCGATGTTGCACTCCTTGTCTTTGCAGCATTGGTCTCAAAAGAACATCCTCTCTGTGTTGAAGACCCTCAGCTTGGTCATGAAGTTGAAATAGACAAAGGCCAGACAGACCAACAGGTTCTTCATCAGATAGAGGATGGGTGTGACAAAACCGAAGAGGGCGATAAGGCCGATCCGCACAAAGAAGAAGGGGAAGTCCTGCAGGGCCACCCCCAGAGAGGAGAGAAGGGGTGTGTTGGGCATGACCACCACTCGAAGGCAAGACACGTAGCTGAAGATGTAGATGGGAAACACCCAGCCAGAGTAGTAGACCAGAGGATGTCCCGCCACCCTCACCATCTCCACCGTATCCATCCAGAACATGAAGCTGTCCACAAACACATCCGCCCGGGCGTCGCTGACACACAGGAACCTCAGAGGGCCGGTGTAGGTGTACGGGGATATACGATACGCTGTAGTGCTCGCCGATCGTGAGTTCAGCCCCGAGACGCTGAAAGGCCTGCCAGGGGTCGCTGGTCCAAGGACTGTACCGTTGGTTTCTAGTCGAGCTCCTGCTCCATTCTGGTTCCTGTCATTGAGCTGGTTTGCGCCAGGCTGCATGGGAGTGGGTCCGCCTTGGCCGGGCACAGCTGGACTGATGGGAGTCACCGGTGTTATCTGTTCTACATGAGTCAGGACAGTGGAGGGAATTTCTGCATCTCTTTCCATGTTATTAGCTGAAGAGAATAATGAAAAAATAAACAATATTAAAAAAGAAAAAACAAATTAGATGCTTCACAAATGACTGAAACACATATTTAATTTAAAGTACTTGTTATATCCATACCAAGCTCCTTTTAAGATGGACTGAAATTGCTTGCTTTGGTATAAAAGCATCAAATGTTAAGTTATTTTTAGATATTATAAACACATTGTTAAGATTAAAGAGAAGAGGGACCATCAGGCTTCTCTTCAGGTTGCCTATTTCACTAAAGATGTTGCTTAATTCTGAAAGAAAACATATTCTGTACCTATCGCTGCAACATTTAGCTCCATATTATTTATTTTTGCCTTGCCTGCAGTCTAGAATTATCTCCAATTTGAAACATCCAACACAATGCAAGGAAAAAGAGACATTAAATGAGGTCTTAAATAGGTGACATGCTGCCTTTTGCAATCATGAGAAAATATGTTCGATAAGTTTCGAAGTTACAGCACCTTGATGTCACATCACCTTCCTCTTTAGTTACCCACAAAACAAAACAAAACATTTTCTAACTACCACAGCAGTTCTGTAAAAAAAAAAAAAGTCTCCGGGGCATTCTTCTGAGGAACACTCTAGTTGTTTTGGAAGAAATGAAACCCCTGCTTTTGGAGAAATTCATAAAAAAATTCCTGCTCAAATTCTTCAGTAGGGCTTAAATATTTGAACTGTGAAAATAAAACCAAAGCTATAAAAAAAAAACTCAACCTCAGGTTCTACATTGTTCTGTATAAATGATGTTCACTGTTACGTCCAAACTCCCACAGTGCTGGTAACTGTATGGAAGTTGGCAGAGGAAAGTTCAGGATGTATAGCTGACTGATTGATTTGTGTAACGTGTTGGTAGTTTTGCTCACCCTGTCCGGTCAGTCTGCAGTGGCGGATCCTCTCCACAACATCAATGCAGATTAACGAGAAGAAGACTAGTGACACGGGGAGCTCCGTGAATGTATCGTGTTTTATGTTGTTGTTTATTTGGACCTGGACAAACAACGAAATAACATGCAGTAGATATAACCTGAACGCTCCTCTTAAACTCTGTGTGCTACATTATATCACTTGCATCTCTGGTATTTGCCTGAGTCAGTACTTCACGCCAACAGGACACTGAACAAAGCAGGCAAGTTGGTCATCGTAGCAGAATTTATGGCTCTTTTGGACAAGACACCAGATAAGAAAGGTCCAACGGGTCAGATCAGACTTTGGAGAAAACTACATAAAGCAGCAAATAAAGCCTGGGCTGCAGCCAGTGAGGAAATGAAAATGTGCCTCATGGACAGATGATTTGACAACATGGACAGGAAGAGGAACCAAGCTGCTTATCAGTAGCTTCTTATCCATTAGGTCCCCCTGAGAAACAAGAGGATTCTCACAAATCATCACCTTTGATCCACTTTCAAAGGGCTTAAAATGTGATTCCACTCACCAGCTAAATGTGCCAAAAATCACCTTTGTTAAGACCTTTTTTTTTACTTATTTAGAATAAAACTGAAGATTATCTACTTGGTAACCAAAAATTACAACATTCAGGGTAAATTTAATAATCAAAGCAAAGATAAAGTGATGTAACTAGTAATTAAAATGAGAAATGACCTACTGCATGTTATACCTCAGAGCTGGCAATGAGAAAAGCGAAGCAGGGTAATGTGGACAGGATCACATATACAAGGGCCACGGGTCTCCTGATGTGAGGACAAAAGAGAAGAAAAAACAACAAATGTAAGAGAGGAGGACAAAAGCAGGTTTAGGACCTGCTAGCTCATGGTATTTATCAGCCAAGTGTTATCCATGTCAGCCACAGACCGGTTCAGACTCACAGCAGCTGGTCAGGTCCCAGTCAGAGCTGCACTGGGATCTCAGCTGATGACCTACCATGGCTGACTCCACTGAAACTTACCACTTCTTCCTCCCAATGAGGAACTTCTTCTTCATAAAGACCATATACTTCAGGGGTACCCAGATCACCAGAGCGGTGGAGGTGACGTAGGCAATGGAGGAGGCCACGATCAGCCAGTAGGCTGTGCTGGCATCGCCAGGAGGCCGCGCAGACGTTTTCACCTTTGCCACGATGACGGCGAATCTCTGCATCACAATGAAGAGCGGCACACACAGGCCTGCAAACTGCAGCACCTCACAGAGGGCGAACTTCAGCGTGCTCCCCTTGCCCATCCTGTGGCAGGTCACAGAAAGAGAAAGAAGGGAGGGAGACGGGGGGCTGTTGTCGCAGTGAGGCGACCCCTGTCCCTCTCATGGCTGGTCAGGCCTCGGTCTGCTGCATTGTCTGCCTCCACTAGCATTTTCCACACACCACAGTCCTGGCTCTCTGCTCACCCAACTGCTTACACTGCACTAGGCATTGTGTACCTCGGTGTGACGGGGATGCAACTTACCTTTTAGTCTGTTTTTATGCACAATAAAAACAGAGTTTGTCCACCTCTGCTCCTTGAAGGATGTGACTGTAAAACAACCATTTAACTGGAATCATTTTGAATTGAACCAACCAATCAGTCAGTTCTGAAATTAATATCACAATAACTTTAATGGAGTATATAACTGTAATTTATCTCAGAGGCAACAATGGAGTTAACACTTCCTTTAGTAAAATAATATTCCAGGCTAGTTATACATATATGTATATTTATATAAAAAAACATATATTGGTACTTTTTATTTATCTATCTGCTGCCATCTAGTGGCCAAAATATGTTACTGTAAAACATAAGCTGAAATCCACAGTATGTTTATCTTTCAGCATACTTTTGTTTTTGCTTTTTTATTTGACTAAGACTTTTTTCTGTCTTATTTTGTTTCTTCAATAAGACATCCAAAAACAAACCATTCAAATTGAAAACAGAGTTCAGGTGTGCCTGACCTCAGCTCCAAACAGCTGGACACCGTGCAGCTGCAGACCTCAGAAACCCGACAGCCTGGTTGAGTAACAGGTTAGGTATTAGGTGGTGTGAACTGTATCTGGTTCTGTCTTTAGTTTACACACAGTTCTGCATGGTGTCATTAGGAGAGCTAATTTTAGATTCTGCAGCAGTGCACTTTCTCAGGCAGTGCCTCATGAGAGCAGAACTCAGACCACTACAGCCTGTAGATGAGCTGCACACCATCCCTGCTTGTTGTCATAACTACAAACTTCTTACAGTTCAAGGTTTCAGCATCAAATGTCAACACTGATAAGAGGTCAACTGTTTACCTTATGTCTAAAACTGGACTTTGTGCAGGATTACACTAAGAGGTGCAGCTAATCCCAAAATGAACCACTCACACTGTTTACAGCTGTAACCATTTCAAACAGTTCATTTGATGGAAAAGCATTGCTTGCTTTTGCAGAACTCTGGGATGTAAACATGGCAATTTACCCTGATCACATTAAAACAAACTGAGGAAACTTTGATAAACTTACCAGTGCAGAAATGCTGCCCGATGTTCAGATACTCAACTGTGGTCACCTACTAAGAGCTAATTGTTCTTGACAGCATCAGTTTGATGGGAAACGTGTGATCTGCTTCACTTTTTTAATAATTCAAAAACAGTGCTGTAAATAAACTGCATTTTGTATGTCCTGCATTTATAGTTCCTCAATTCAGAGTTTTCTTACAAAACAATGTAAGAGCAATGTGTGCATCCAACATGTGAAAGGCAGTTGTTTAGTTTTTGGTGCTGCTGTTTAATCAGAAAAAGAAAAAAGTGAAAAAAGTGTGTTGTATTTTAATGCAGTTTGAGCCACTGTCTGTCTTCATCAGTACTTTTGTACTGTAATCTTTATTGCCCTCAGCAAACAAGTTAAAACATGAAAGTTAAAAGGGTTACTTTTTTTTAAAACAAAAATAAACAGTGATGATGCATTCAATCATTAGTTCATTCATTTAGTTTCAAGTTCTTCATTTATTCGGTCACTTCTTAGTTCGATGCATTCATTTATTCATTCATTCACTGACCAAATGCAAGTCCGTGGAATCCTCAGACTAATTCTTTGCGCTTTCCTATTTCTAACCGGAAGTATCTGGCTGATAATCACAAACCTTTTTGACCCCACTTTGAAATGACTGGCAGCCACGTGACCCGAGTGGACCAACTACTGCTGCTCTTTTTGTTTTTTTCATTTTTATATATATATTTATATATTTATTATGTTTTATTCTGTCACACCACCCCTGACTGTCTGTTAGTGCGCTGTCAGTTCACTCACCCACCAAGTCCCCGGCCCACCAGCAGGCCACGCACTCGCCCCGCGGGGGACGCGAGGAGGAGGGGGGGCTTTCCGTGGGGCGGATAGATAGATGGATGGATGACCCCGCTGCTCCACCCCCCCACCACCACCACCAGCTGTCAGCTCCCTGCCCGTTCCCCTCCCTGCCCCCCGGTGCCATGGCGTCCAGCGAGGAGGACGGCACGGTTGAGGAGAAGGAAAACAACAACAAGAAGAGAACGAAAAGCGCCCTCGTCACCGCATGGCTCACCTTCTACAACATCGCCATGACCGCCGGGTACGTGCAGACTATGAATAAGAAAAGCGGACTAAGTTGGTCCGCTCCATGAAAAAAAACAAAAACAAAAAAAAACAGCAAGCGTGTGTTGCTGTTTATAGGACTGCGCGTGTGCGTGTATGAGTGTGTGCGTCAAGCTGAAAGTGCCTGTTCAGCTCGAAGGATCGAGCAGCCGGAGTCGGTGGAAACTTGGTGCGAGCGCTTCCAAAGTGAAGACGGGTTTAATGAGAAGCCAAGAGAGATTTCTTTTCTCTTTTGGGTTGGGGGGGGGGGGGGGGGG
>NC_051450.1:13679299-13692260 GCF_001649575.2 Kryptolebias marmoratus | reverse complement strand
AGTTTGGATAAAGGGAATGAATGGCGGCCGAGTTTTGAGGGGACAGGCTGGCCGCTGAAGCCGTGGCCAAATAGGGCTGACTGCGTGCCGTGCACGTCAGGGCCCGCTGCGCGCCCCGACAGTTGCAGTGATAAGTATAGCCGGACTGCGCTCCTGACACTGGAGCTCAGGTCCGGGACTGCGAAGTGCTCAATGGGCAGATTTTGAATAACAACGCGCGATTTGAGCGGCGAAAAGAAGCATCGGTGTTCCCACGGTAAAGCGGCGCGAGAAACACCTGAGAATCAGGTCAGAGATGCCTGGATCCATGATGGGGGGCCCCCAGTTTGGCCCCGGCCTGTTGTGGCTTTGAATAAACTTGATCTATCTGTGAAGACACTCACAGTAATCCACTGTTTATGTGTGAGACGTATACTTTCTAGTTTAGAACAAATATCCATAAACAGGTTTTCTGGTTAAAACTCAGTCGATTTGACAGATTTTGAGCTCAATTTTGGTGTGGTAGTAGCCCAGACTCGTCCTCAACTTGTCCTCCAAGCGCTAATTGCACTCGATCTGGTTTTAAGACTTTGGCTCTAACCATTTGGGTCAATTGTCTGTCTGTTAGCAAAATATCTCATGCACCGCTGCATGGACTTTTGTGAAACTCTCAGAAAATAATCACTGGATGTGCAGCTACAACTGATTAACCTTTGGAGGCAACTCAATTCAAGATGGCCACCACAGCCAACTGACTGTATAAAACACAAAATTGGTTAAAACTCAGTCACTTTTACAGGTTTTGAGCTGAAATTTGGTGTGGTCATGCCCAACACATACTTTGAGCGCTCTGTCCTGAACGTCATCTTTGCTTAAAACTTTGTCATTAGCTACTGGGCCAAGCCTGTTTGTTTGTTAGCAAAATATCTTATGAACCACTGGACAGATTTTATTACAGCTGATTAACTTTTAGAGGCACCACAAGTCAAGATGGATGTTGCAGCTAATCACCATTAGCCGGCACAAAAATGGCTTCAACTCAGTCAGATTTATTGACATTTAGCTGAAGTTTTCACATTGAAACTCAAACTCACTACTCCTGGCCTGAGCTCGTTCGAGTATCGTCAGTGTACAGTTCGAAAGTGGGTGTACGTGGTGGCATTTGTTTGCATGACCTGAGTAACCTGCAGCATCTGTGGAAACATTACTTCATACGTCGTAGTTCCTGGTTTTGGAGCAAAACAACCCATGACCTGTATTTAGGCTTATTTCAGCAAATGAAACTCTGCAGGTGTTAGAGCAACATGACTCTGGGCTGCCTTCAGCGCAGACATGTCACCCACTGAAAAGCTTTGAAGCAGGACAATAGAGACCCCAGTCTACAGCAGGAAACATTATCGCCCGCTGATGAAGGTGATAATGTTTTTGCTCATGTCTGTCCCTCTCTGTGTGTGCTTGTCTAGGATGTACGTCTGATTGACTTTTGGAGTCAGCTCCATTTAAGATGGCCGCTACAACTAATCGACATTAGCCAGCATCTAAATAATTTTTTCAGACAGTTTTACAGATATTGATAGGCGTAAAGTTTTCAATAAAATACTTCTCAGTTACATATGTTTGTTATATTTGCACTACTGTCAAATGGTATCATTCAAAATTGTTGGAAATATTTGCATTCTGTACATGTATTTATTTACACAACTCGTGTTCAAGTTGAACAAAATCTTATTGTATAAAAGTTTTGAACTTTAATGACTAAGAATCAACAAACTAATCAAGTTTTGTCCCTTATTATTCTGTAGTATTTTGTATTAGACCATAAAAAAGCTGTTTGTCTACAATTTGAGACAAATTAAGTCACATTAGGGAGGAAAATGAGCTCTTAATTGGAAGAAAATGTGCACTTTTAGTTTTTTTTTTTCCTTGAATCTGAAGTACCTTTATTGGTCTGGTAGTATTTATCTGATGGACTACAAAGACATCAGCTTTAACACTTTAAGAATTACATCAAATCATGTCCATGTTTATTATATTTTGATCTTCTGGCTTTTGGTTAGTCGATATAAAAATGACACTTTGTGATTTGTACCTAACAAATGTGCAATTAATAAAATTAATAAAACATTTCTCTCATTTCCACCTGAGACACATCTAGTTTCCACTTGTAACATTTTATATTATAGGTGTAACACCATCAGTCCTTTGCAGCCCATCAGCAGCTGTGTGTTCATACATGTCAGTGTTTACACCACATTTCTTGTATTGGGTTTGTCTTTCTGCAGGTGGCTGGTTTTGGCCATAACAATGATGCGCTTCTACATCCAGAAAGGCACACACAAGGGTCTCTACAGAAGTATAGCAAGGACACTTAAGTTTTTCCAGACCTTTGCATTAGTCGAGGTAAAACCTTTTAACATTAACCAGTTTTAGTTCTGGAATGACACGGTTAACCATATCTGCTCCTCGTTGTGTATTTGTCCTCCAGGTGGGGCATTGTGCCGTTGGTATGTGATGACTTCAACACATTTTTTTTTTTAAATTTTACTTCACCATATTTGTATGCTTTATCCCACTTGTCCGAGAGTTGATGTTTTTCTTTCTGGCTCTGCTGCAGGAATCGTGAGGACTTCTGTGATTGTAACCGGGGTTCAAGTGTGTTCACGGATTTTCATGGTTTGGTTCATCACCAGCAGCATCAGACAGGTGAAAATGACACCAACTCCGCCACGGTTTATCACCCACAGACGGGGGAAAAAAACCCAACAATTTTTAAGAATGATTGTTTTCTTATTATTTTTTCAAGTATTTGCTGCCTCATGTTTGCAAACGGTACACACGTAACATAATCTAGACTAGCTTTTCTCATCTTTATAGACTTAAAATTGTATATTTTACCAAAGATCCAGAATGAAGGAAGCGTAATCCTCTTCCTGGTTGTGTGGACGATGACAGAGCTCACCAGATATTCCTACTACACCTTCAAGCTGCTCCACCACCTGCCGTTCTTCATCAAATGGGCCAGGTGGAGATGCCGTTGGCTGTGGCTGGGATAGTGTGTTGGACACTGTTTGTCTGCATGTTGGACTAAGCTTTTACAACAGGGAGTGTTGTGGCATGTGTGTGTACATATATTAGCTCCCGCAAAGAAATAAACTACTGATTGGCACCTCATTAGACAATTATTTGTCAGTGAATGAACTAACTGCTCGGTTTTTGCTTTGACAACACTGCTAATTCAGAAGTGCATGTCTGAGTTAATGTTCAGCTTATAAAACATCAAATTTAGGGATTTAAGGAGCGAAAGTTTCTCAGCTTCAGAGGGGAGTCGTGCCTTCCTTGAGACAGTGAACTGCTCTTGCAATAGCTCACCTGAAACAGCCCAACAGGGAGTTCACATCAACTCATCAACAAAGAGAGAGAGAGAGACATCGACTTGTCTGTGCAACAGCCCTACCAGAAAAAGCTCCTTTTAATTTTGCGCCATCGTTACGGGATCCATCCAGCTCTCTGCCAAACCTTTGTTTCCCCCTCTGGTTTTGCTTCTTCCACACTGATCAACGCTCTCCTCCCCCACCGTTCCCATCTTTCTCTAAGCATGGACGAGACGCCAGGCCCCCGGAGAAGGGCTCATGTTCAGCTGCTCCTGTTTTTAAGACCCATCTGTTTTGGTCATGGAATGCTCACCCAACGTTTCTCTCACATCCGCCGAGACGCTGCCTTGAGCTTCGGCTGAAGGCGGGATCCCTGCGGCGCCGGGTCACGACATGCCACGCTGTACTCCAGAGCACTGTTCTCATAAAAGTCGGCACACGGTCTTACAAACGAATATGGTGGCAGGGCAACTTTTTTCCTGAATTAGGATCATTGTGTGAACAGACTTTGGATCTTGAAACAGTTAGATATTCACTTTCTGATGCCAAAGTTTTATTTTCCAATACATTTGAAGACAGATTGTGTATGCATTCAAGGATTATTATGGTAAATAACCAAAGTGCATCCAGTGGTAGTGTCGCTGTGATTGCTGACTGTTGTCTGAGGTCAAATTACAGCCACAGTCTGATCCTGCAGCTTTGCCCACTACGAACTGGTGCTAAATTAAATGTCTGGCTCACTGTTCCAGGTTTTGGTGATTTCCCATCATTATCAGCTCCTCTTGAGCTTCTAGTTTGTTCCTGTAGGTCACAAATGATAGTTTCAATTGAAAGTAGCCCAAAACAAGAAATTAAAGTCTTCTTTTTTTACTGAACTGATTTGATGATCAGTTTTACAACCCTCAAATCATGTTTCCTCTCGTCATTTTTTGTTCCTCCTGTTTTCAGACCTGCCCCATTTTGTATCTTCCATCTGTTATTTTTTTTACAGAGATGATTCATTTTGTTTTTTATAAATTGCACACTGTTTGTGTTTGTGATTAGCTTGGTTGGAAATTCCTACCCAGATTTTAAAGAACTAGGAAATAATTGTCATATGTCAGAGCTTTTATTTTAAAGTTGAATATTAAGTATAATAGGCACAAAAACCAAAAGACATGGTGCCCAAATCCTGACTTAGCTGAACGTTTTGATATACAAATGGCTAAAACAGCACAAAGTATGCAGAAGTAGATTGCATAAAATGTACAGAAAAATGGAAAATTAGGAAAACTAACTTGGTGTCATGAAGTAATTACAGTAAAATAGGATAATTATCAAAGTAAACTAAGTAAATTAGGAAATATGTGTTAGATTTACCAGTGCATGAGCAAAATCCTAAAAGTGTTTTTTTTTTTACTTAAAATGTCCTCATTCTTTATCATTTACTCTCTCAATTGCTAACATGACTTCTGTTACATCCCGTTATATCTGTGCAATACTTCTGCACAGAAAGTTAGCAATCTGTAAAAAATAGTCTTCACAGAAGTTGGAAAGCTCGTTAATGACCGTGCATGAGCGTGTTCACATCCTCTCGTTGTGCGTTTGCTTTTGCAACCAAGTCTCTGCAGGTAAACTTTTAAGAAGTCATCCCTTCCTTTTTTTGTTCCAGATACAACTTCTTTATCATCTTGTACCCACTGGGAGTCGTTGGAGAGCTGTTCACCATTTACGCCGCTCTGCCATTTGTACGCAGATCTGGAATGTACTCCATGAGGCTCCCCAACAAATATAACGTGTCGTTTGACTACTACTACTGCCTCATCATCGTCATGCTGTCCTATATTCCACGTAAGAGTTAGTTTCTTGTACTGTGCACCAAATTATTAAAACAACTGATATAATGGCAGAAGGATAACAAAAACAACATATAAAATGGTGGCCTTTTTGCGTACCTTGTTAATGAAAAAATTACGAAAACTCACCTAAAATAACAAAACAGTCTAAAGTTGAGGACCTTGTTAGCCATTGTAAAAGAAAACAAAGAAATTTCACTAATTTGACCCATGTCTTTAAGATAAATGTAATAAAACTGAAGGTCCTCTAATCTCTACAAGAGCTGATCTTCTAGATTATAGTATTTACCACTGATATCAAGCTTCTTAGTCTTCAATGATCAGCTCAGCTCAACTTAGTCCAGATGTACCAGGATAGAGGCAAATCAAAAACCAGCCCAGACAGAAGCTTCTTTCAGGCACACACATCATCAGTGTCTCCCGCAACACCTGCAGCACAACAACCCAAGGACTCAGTTACAGAGTGACAGCGCCACCCTCAGACAGGACAGAGCAGTCACACTCAAATAATAAATTGTGACTCAGAGTAAAGCTAAATCCGTCTTCTCCTGTGTCAGAATAATTCAGTCTCCTGAATTTATTTATTTATTTTATTTTTTTGCAGTGTTTCCTCAGCTCTACTTGCACATGCTAAGGCAGAGAAGAAGGGTGCTTCACGGGGAAGTCATAGTGGAGAAAGACGACTAGATGAGCGCTTTGATTTGAGACAGCCTGCCTCCACATCACCCTCACCTCCGCTCCACCCCCCTCCCTCCGTCTCATCTTTCTGGCCGGTAACATTCTTAATTACACGGGACCTGAAGAGCAGCTGACAACCTGTCTGATGAAAACCACAACCGTCGATGATCAGAAACACCAAAAACCACGAGCGCTCATCAGCATTGTGTACTGATGACTGATTCTGAAAGTGGGATTAATCCTTGTCTGAATGGTTATTTGACGAGATGTTTACAGTCCAAACAGTGCCGGAGCTTGAGACAGAAGCCTGGCGTCTTGTCTCAGCACTCAGAGATCGTGATTCCTTCACCCACCCACCAGCTTTACAGCGTCTGGTTGCACTGAACGAGAAAGAAACTGAGCCACACCACTGCACCGTGATGGAGAAATGTGAAAAGAAACATGGAAGGAAGAATCGTACGTCGTGTGCTCTGAATCGTCCCACCAGCCCACCAAATTGGCAGATGTTTTCCACGAGAGATTTCATACATAAACCATAGTGGCTGCACAAGATTTCAAAAACAAACCAAAAAAAAATCAGTTTTATCATACCTCAACAATAAATCTATAATTAGACAATGTGCTGCTGCTTTTGTGTATATTAATTTTACCTTTTGTGTAAATGATGCAATGTGAAACGAGCGGTTAATAAGAAGCGTATCTCTTAATCACATACTGTCTCACTTAGAGCAAGCACAGCTCAAACTTAAGTCTTTGTCTGCTTGGCTCAGCTCCTGCATTCTTTCATGTTTTTTTGTTTACTGTGTCCAGTTCATTTATGAGTCTTGACAGAAGTGAAAGCCTTCTCTTTAGAAGCAGTAAGGCTACGTTTTAAATTTGTGACAGCTCTCGCAGTCATCGGTCTGTGTCTTGTTTGTTTTTTAGAATTTGGTGTCCATACTCATAGAAAGGTAGTTAGACTCCCTCCAACCAAAGGTGCTATTGTTAAGATCTTTTCAGTCTTCTGTGCAGCTGAAGGAGTGACTGATCGGAGTTGACCTGAAGCAGGAAAGAAGGACGTGAAACGACTGAGAGGATTGGCAGTCAGTGAACTGCATAGACCGAAGTTATCAAAGAGAATCAACAGTTCTGCTTAAGATCTGGGAGAAAAAAAAACAAGAAACAAATGGTAAAATTCAACAGAGAAGTTATTTTTCATTAAGAAAAAAAGCAATAAAAATGTGAAAATACCTTTTTGTGCAACATGAATAAACTCAGTTCAAAAGTGAAGAGCGTTTTTGTGGTAAACTTTTCACACTGGATATGTTTTTTTTATGTGCAAATGTAGAGATCAAACAGCAAATACAGTCAGGATTTAATGGATTTATTTGCATTTTTCCTTCATTTTTTTTTTTTATTTAAACCTGAGTGCAGGAACTGGCACATTTTCTGTTTGCAGGAAGACTCAGCAGATTTGTTTTCACAAACATATTCATGTCATAAATGTTGGATATTAAAATATAAACTTGCTGACCAAAATTCAAGCTGATTGTGACCTTTTCCTAAGACTATGTGTAATTTATTCATACCTATATGTAAATGATATTAGTATGTAGACACTCATGAGGTTAGATAAAAGATTTCAGCGGGATGTCTTTTGCGCATCATTTTGCACTTTTTAAAAGACAGGAACACAAAATTGCAGTTCATTTGGTTTCATATTAATACTTCCCTATAAAACGCGCCTAGTAATTCATTCAGATATTTAGTCATACAAAGAGTACGGTTTTTGAAAAAAAAATGTTTTTTGGATAACCATAAAAAATATATAAAAATCCAATGGCGATTTGGTAATTTAAAAAAATAAACAGTTTTTTCTCCTTTGGATGCCCTGCTGTATTGCACTTGCTGGTAATGATGAACTGGTTTCACTTTGGAGGATTCAGCGTCGAAAAATGTTTGCTGCTGCAGCTCAGGGCTCGTTTCAATATTCCCCCTTTGTGCTGTGTTTGGACCATCCACGTGCTGCTTCAGTCAACCAGTGCCACATGGACAAAGTATAGCTGCTCTCTGTGCACTTTCATTCATCATGCTGCTATGTTTTTGCTATAGGAAAACGAGGGGGAAAAAAGGTTAATTTACAGCTGAGCAGTAAAAACTGACAGAAATTTCCAGATGCTGAAACAAACGTACAGGTCTCCATTTCCTTCTCGCAGATGTAGCTTACGAGATCTTCACAGAAGAAATCGTTCCATAATCCTTGGTGGATGAGACCTGCGCAGTCTTCTCCTGCTTCATGGTAGTGACCCCAGTTGTCTGGCTGTCCAACCTTCCACTTTCTGCAGGTGGACAACAGGGGGCAATCACACATCATTTACAGTAAAAAGCAGGTGAAAAAAATAGATAAGGCTATTTAGGTTATATTGCTGCATTTAACTGTGTAGCGGTGCTTTTCTTGTCATGTATTTGCAGTTCTATGAGCCTAAATGTTTTATTCCTGTAAAAAATACATTTAAAAAAAGGGGTTTTGGAATAAAAACACCCATCCTTGGGACAGAAATGTTCCCACTAAAGATTTAGCACTGACGTGAAAGCGGGCTCAGTCCCATCCACCCAGCGCCACACGTTCTCCTCCTCCTTGTCCGTCAGACCCATCCAAAAGTAGCCTTTTCCAACCATTTGCTTCTCCAGCCATGCCTGAGTGGGAGCAAGAGGAACGCTCAGTCACAGTTCAAACTCACGGCACGGCATTGATTGGCTTCAGATGAGCAGATTTACACCTCACCTGCTCCTCCATGTCGGTGATGATCAGTAACGACGCAGATCTCGATTCACATGTTGTCTTAGCATCATCAAAACTGCGCAGGTCTCTGGAGAAGAAGTAGCACTTGTTTCTATAGTTTACCCAGCCAACAGGACAGCCTGCAACACAAACATTCATCAGGAATAGTAGCCAACAGATAACAGCTAATAGATTAACAATCCACACAAATCCTCTCTACAATTGCTAAATGTTTTGGTTAAAATTATGTTTACTTTTAATAAGTAAGGGAAATAACAAAAAAGTATTTAAACATCAAGTTCTGTCAAATAATGTGAAACTCACTAAGCTGGAAAATGTTTCAAAGCTGATGATAAAGTCATACCTGGCGCCCACAGTGCAGGAGCCACTGCGCCATCTTGCAGCGACTCTGGTCCAAAAGGCACTACTGAACTATGTACTGGTATTCCTGGTAGCCCTGGCGGGCCCACAGGCCCCGGGGGCCCCGCTGGTCCAGGCAGTCCTCTTGGTCCCTGCTCTCCAGCTGGTCCAATTGGTCCACGGATGCCTGGTGGACCTTGTGGCCCTTGAGGACCAGGCTGTCCATCTCTTCCAGGTAGACCAGCAGACCCTGGTTCTCCTTTAGCTCCTGGCGGTCCAGCCCTGCCTCCAGATCCTCTTGAGCCTTTAGACCCAGGGCTGCCAGGCACACCAGGGAGCCCCTTTAACCCAGGAATACCTGGTTGTCCTGGACTACCTGGCTCTCCTCTGGGCCCTCTTATTCCTGGAGCTCCTTTTTCTCCTTTTCCTCCTTTTTGGCCCGTCTGACCAGGTGGTCCTTGAAGTCCTCTGTCCCCTCGTGGCCCTCTGGGACCAGGTGGACCTTAAAAATTAAGATTTACTCTCAACTTGAGGAGAAAAGTCAAAAGTATTTCAAAAGAATGGTCACAACATAAATGTGTTTGCCTTTATAGCACTATTGCACAGAATTTCTGGAGAAAGAAAGAGTATGCTAACCAAAACTCTGACTGCTGGATTGAGTTTTTTGTCTTGCAAACAAATGAGTTTTCACGAAGTTCCATATGAAAACACATTTCTTTGTGCAATGCATATGACAGCCACACATCACTCACCTTGTAAAATGGTAAAATTGGTTATTAGTTGTGAGTGCTTGGTATCCACCAGCTTCATCTCCTCCATAGCATTCGAGAGGCTGGTGACCTCCTTGTCCACCCGTTCTGCCAGCACTTCCTGCTGTGACCTCAGACTTGCCGCATCTGTCCTTACGTCTGTCACGCTGCTGTTGAGGTTCAGCAGAAAGTCTGAGTGACGGCCGACAGTCTCAGAACAGGTGCGTAAATCGTTCAGGTTAAGGTTTATGGCACCCAGAAGCTGCGTTGTGAAGCTCATGTTGCCAGTCACACGGTCCATACTTTGCTCCAACTCATCCACCCGCACCTCTAGGCGGTCAAACTTTGTGGACGTGAGGTTGCGGAAGTCCCTCTGCTGGTCCATGATCTCCCTCAGAGTCTGGTCATGAGCCTCAGCCAGGCTGCTGGTGTTCTGTAGCTGGCTGGTCATGAAAGTGAGCTGCCCCCCCAAATCTTCCAGACTGTCGTTGTTGGCTTTAGCTAGAGTTGAGACATTGTTGGCCATGACCTGCAGGTTTTCCATTTTATCACGAAGCCACTCAGTATTAGACCGTGTCTGTCTGGCAGTCTGCTCCAAGTTATAATAATCATTGCGCATTTTCTCGATTGCCCGGCTGGTTTCATCAACTGAACGCTGCAGGGCTGCAGTCAGGCCTCTCTGCTGGGCCTGAGTGAGGTTGAGATTGCTGATGCTGAGAAGCGCCAGGTTTTGCAGTTTGGCCTGCTGCTTGAGCTCTCTCTGAAGCCTGCCTGTGTCCTCCTGTAAACTTTCGAGGATGCTGCTATAAGACTGCAGGGTGCCATTTACAGAGCGCAAGGCAGCTGCGTTGCTGTTAAGCAGTCCCTGAACGGAGCCCTGGCTGCTCTGAATGTCAGAGCCAATCGTCTGCAGCTGACTCAGCTTCACTTGATCACGCTGGACGTGTTCCTCCACCGCAGACAGCCGCCTCTGAAGAGCCCAGATGTTGCTCTTGAAAGCCTGGATCTCCGTGGTGGTATTCTCCGACTTCTCTCCAGTTTGATCATCTGAAAATGAGGATTTGCACAATAAACTGCAGAAACGCCTCAAAGTCTCACTTTATCTTTTACCTTTGTATAAACTCAACAAAATACATACCTAGCTTTTTTAAGTCAGTCTCAACAGCAATTATCTTTCCTCCATAGTTTGCGATACCTTCAGATACACTGTCAACTTTTTGCACCACTGCAAATAAAACACAAAAGGCACCACAAATGTTAGTGTAATAATGTCATCACATTTCTTTATTAACAGACCAAACAGGAACGGCAAAAGTGCCTGCAACCACAGACATAGTCTATGAAAAGGGCTCAGGTGGGTAAGTCCCTATGAGATGTGTGCACATATCTTGTAAACATGTAATAAAGGTGGACTCTTAATGTGATCTCTTGGATTAGACCAGATTTGGTTGGTGACAGACATTGAGAGGTACACAAAAATGGAATTTGGAGTTGTACAATTACATTAAGGAAAAAGTCAATAAAAAGAGATCAGGAGAAATACTCATGCAGTAAAGATGGATCAGGTGATCAGTAATCTAGATTGAGACTTTAGCTGCATGGGAGAACATTCACCAGGGCCCTGGGGGATAGGAAGTGACTTGATGGGGCTCTTCAGTAAACAGATGGATCAAAGACAACCCACTGGAGACAGACACTGTTGCAGGGAGGCTTTTTGTGCCCCCACAGGCGAGACCAGCGTTCATTTCCTCTGGAATGTGTCTGGGATTCCAGGGAAGCAGCCCACTTCTACCACCAGCCTCGCCAGGGGGACACTTCCTCTAACTGGGAGCAGCATGCGCTCCTCTGCAGCAGAAAGACAAAATCAACTGTAACAAATCCATCCATCCATCCATCTTTCCTAAGTTTATTTGTGGCACCACAACAATGCCCCAAAGTGCACATGTTTTTTAAATATCTTTTTTTTTAAATCCTTCGTAACAATTTTGCAAACTAAGCGTCAGCTAATTAGCCCAAACATAAATCTATCCATGTATTGAATAATTTCAGACTCTGGTTATGTACAGGTAAATCAACGTGGTAATACATGCTTTCCAAAAAAGGCTGATTAGGCCCTGAGTAGGAGGTAGTTGTTATTTATTGTCTTTTGTAAGCTATGAAGCTTAGCCCACAGCCAGTTAAACATGTAAAATTAAACATACAAAGTGTTAATAAGTGTTCTAAAAAGGATGAGAGGCTGATTTCTGCAGAAGGCGTTTCCCTTATTTCTAGTCTTTATGCCAACCAAAGCTAGCAACCATTTGTGAGTTGTAGATTTGTATGGCAGTGATCTAAAAGTGGTAAACTTATCACAGTCCATCCCAGGGCAACAAAGAGACAAACAACCAAGTAAGGGCAATTTAAATTTACCAATTAAACCAGCATGCATGGTTTCAGTGAAAAGAAACCGGAGTATATGGAGAAAACCAACACATACAAAGAAAGGGAGAACATGCAAATGCCACACAGAAAGGGCCCAGGTGGGGGTAAGACCCGGCAACTTGCTTGCTATGAGGCAACAGAAATAACCACTGCTCCGCTGTGCTGTCCAAAATAAGCTTGTCTATGGATAAAATGCCTCTTGAGTAACTAATGCTGAGACATTTGGGGAATTTAGGAACATTAATCAATGTGGTTGGCTTTTTGTTACACCTTCTAAAGCAACTTTGAAAACAATGGTTGCTCCACAGTACAAATAAACAGATTTAAAACCACATTGTTTGAATAGGAAATATGCCACATAAAAATCTAAATGGCATGTTTCCATGCAAAGTATGCCATCCAGCACCGTATATATAGGGCACAAAATTATATTCACAAACACTTAGTGTACTTATTATGCATGCTTACAACTTTTAGGCCTTTTTCCATGTGTTCTGTTCATGTACTTGCCACCAGAAATGATCATTACATCACACTGCTGTAAAATTAAGCAATAAACTGTCAGGAACGGTGGAGACGATGGCAAACCCAGACTCATAATCCAAGGAACGAAAACTAATTTATTAAACTAAAGGAACAAAATGAAAACAAACAGCTGACGTGGCAGCAAAACAAAAAGACAAACGGAACATGGACATGGAGCAACAAAACCAGGAACAGACGTCAAGACTACAGGCAAAACAATGACAATGGACCAGCGGAGTATAGACAGAAATGACCGGGTTTTAAAGTGCTGAGGATAATCAG
>NC_051450.1:13622670-13677968 GCF_001649575.2 Kryptolebias marmoratus | reverse complement strand
GACGTGGCAGCAAAACAAAAAGACAAACGGAACATGGACATGGAGCAACAAAACCAGGAACAGACGTCAAGACTACAGGCAAAACAATGACAATGGACCAGCGGAGTATAGACAGAAATGACCGGGTTTTAAAGTGCTGAGGATAATCAGCTAAGTGGAGACAGGTGACATGATTAGCAGGCTTTGACAGGTGTAAGTGGACGTGGCAGGAATGCAGAGAGAGAAATAGACTGAGGAGGAATGAGAAAGTGAAAAACAAGAAAACAGAAACTAAACACAAACCAATAAACTAAAACAGAAATAAAACAAAACACAGGAAAAAACCCAAATCACCACATAAACAGACATTAAAAAAGTATGAATTACTGCTGAGAGAGGCATTACTTGGCTTATAGGTTCAAATGTCGCAGAACTGTGTGTCCTAGCTGACTTATTAAATCAAACCTAATGGTTCTACGCTTTTATGAGGCAAGTGAAGGGGAAATTCAGTTGGAACAAGCCAATAACCCCAAGGATATCTTTTTTCCTATGGCATATTTACTAATTGCAACCTTTGTTGTGACTTTTTTTCATCTCAACTGTCTTTGTTCCCATCAGTGTAGGATCTACATCTTGGGATGAGTTGCTGTAGCAAGGAAACAAGGGCTCTGGCTCTCCTAATTCTAGTTAATGAAGCAAGAAAATATTCTGCTTACAACGCTTACAAATGACTCTAAATTCCGTCAATACTTGAGGTTAAACTGCATCAAAACAACGCAGCCCCACCAGTGGGGTTTGTGTGGGTCAGCGATGGAGAACAGAGAGAAGCACACATGTTAAGTGCATAGAGGGGTCTCGGTCTCACTGCTTCACCATCTGGAGCTGGGAGCGTGTTTGAACTGTGGTTCCCCTGACAGAGCAGAGCTTCAGTGCAAGTAAAGAACCAATTTCAGTGGGTTCTGCTGGAGTTGCACCAAGTTCACTCGCTGCTCATCTGGGATCAATTAGGCCTGCATGAAAACATGCAGAGCCGTCCAAGAAGGACTGACTTTGCTCAAAAAACGTAGGGGACCATCATTGTACAGGCATTCAAGGCACAAAGATAACCCCTAAAACATGTTAACTTCATGCCTTTTCACCAACTGAAATAATGAGGGGACGTAACACAGACACATATGGGAATGTTTAACTCAACAAAAGCAAGGATGTTAAGAGTTCAACCCTACAAAAGACGGCGGGACCGGTTTCCGAACTGGAAAAAAGTGAGGAAGTTCGGCTCCACATAGAGGTTCTCCAGAGGTGTGAGCGTTGGGGGTGATGGAAAAGTACTGAGAGGAGGTTGTGGGGTGGAGACAAAGGAGCTGAAGAGAGAAGAAAGAGAAGACAGGCTGAAACTTAAAGGGTCTGTTCACCCAAATTACAAGAATTCAATTACTTTTTGTGGTTTGTAGCAATAGAGACAGGTTTGACTGATGTGTTGACGTTTGGAATTTTTTGGTCCCCACATCAGTGTAGGAGAAGTGAATAAAATTTAATTTGTGGAGAATAGACATTAACCAAGTTATTTACACTAAAAATATAGTTTTTATTGACAGGAAGTCTGGAAAGCAATATCACAAAATGTGTTTCAAACACAAGTAGTGTTCTAAGCACAGAAACAGAAACACAGCAGCAGAAATTCACATTGTAGAGTCAGAAAACAGGGGTTTTGTTACCAATTTCACACGAGAAAAATTGTAAGATTCTCATCATGCTCAATGTTCCCACAGTGTGTGATCCTATTTTTAAACTTGAATGTGAAAAAAAGGATGCAAAAACCAGATTAAAAGTCAAACTCTCAGGAGTAGTGGAGAAGGAGGCGAACCCAGTGTGCAGACTCATCTTCAAAAAATAAAATTTATTTTAAAATAAAGAAACAAAACAAAACACTGACAAGGCAGCACAAATAAAACTAAATACAAAACAAACTAAATCCAGAGACCAAACAGACAGAGCAGGAGACGTGAGCGGAACTAGACAACAGGGGAAATAGACAAATGAACCAGCAAGTAAGTAGAGTAGACAACCGAGTTTTAAAGACAGAAGGTAATTAGGTGAATTGGGCACAGGTGGGTAATAGGTGGAGATGGGCGTGGCAGAAAAACAAGTGACTGACTGAGGAGAAATGAATAGTTTAATAGAATTTGAGTTTCCTGTAAAACATAAAGAAATAAGCAATAGGAATTAAACCATGTTGAACCATGCTCCATACTAGTAGGTGGCGGTAAGGCACACCTCAAGTTGTTTGCCAACCGCCATTAAACGCCATAAAAAGAAGAAGAAGAGAAGTGAATAATGACAGGAAACAAAGACAGAAGGAACAAGAACTGAACTAAGACACGGCTAAACAAAAATAACTAAACAAAATAAACTCAAACTGAAACATGAATCGAAAACCCCAAATCCTGACACAAACTGTCCAAACAGAGTCCAGTGATTCTAAATTTCCTCGCATGTTGGAAGAAACTGTGCGACAAACATTCTCTAAAAAAAATAGTTTTAGAGATGTGACATGGTGCATATGTACTGCAGTGAAACTGACAACCTACACATGCACTAACAGTGGTTTGTAATCCAAATCCAGTTTACGGGGTGACAAATTTGGATTTGCCACCAGGTTATCTATCATAGTGACACATTATAGGAGTTTACCCTCTTCTACTCCTCTGCAACAAGAAAAACATGGAAATTTTGAAAACTGTTAACACTTTATTGTTTTTTGTAGTTTTTTTTTAGGTCTGAAAGACTCATAATTTCCATTCCTGATCTAATGTGTATAAAAACATCTTGCAACATAATATTCATGTCATGCTTGGCCACAATGAAGGACTATTGCGAGACAAAGAGCTGCACGTCTCTCACACAAACACAGGAGGTTTGCTTCTACTCATACACTCACTGTGAACAGCAAGCCTCTTGGCAGCTTGAAGGGAAACCTAGTGTTATGTTCGGATCCTCCTCATTCAACGCAAGAAAAATGCATCTTTACAACATTTTAGGGAACACTGAGCGTTGATTAAACCAGTCAGGTCAGAATAAAAGCACAGAGAAGTAAACTCATCGTACCTTTATATCCAAGTACAGCAACAGCGATGGTGAGGAGAGTACACAGGACATAGAGCAGAGCTATGGAGGTCTTCAGTGCCCACTCATTCTTACACTTAGTGCATTGGGTGCCCTCCTGGATCCCTGTTGAAAAAAAGAGTGATTTATTTAATGTCAGTCGTCTTTTTTTTTATATATATATATATATATGAGCAGAAATGTTTAACATGAACATACTGTTGAAGTTAAAGGCCACTGAGGACTCTGAAAGTCCCACATCTGGACAAACAGCCCTGGAGTCCACATTAAAGAGATCAGCAGTTCCCCCAGGGCCTGGGCGGTGAAGGGGTTAGGAGACACAAAAACACCCCCCTGACTCGTTTACACTCAGTGACACACTTGTTTTCCTGAATTCCCTTTTTACTCTGCAAGTTCTCTTTCTGAGTAAAAAAATTCTTCACTTTAGTGTACTTCCGTGCAGCGTAAACTCCTGCATCCTCCCTCCTGCAGCGGCAGAGTCAAACTAAGGGCCTCCGCTTGTGGAGACACTTGTGGACTATTCCTGTATTTCTGTCTGAGGATTTTTTTTTTCTACAGCGGATGAGTGGCAGGATCCACAGTGCTGACGGGAACACAGCTGTATTTCATTTTTAATCCAGGAAGTGTGTGTCTGTGTGAGTGGGAGTGCAGTGTGTGTTGGAGACAGAGGGGGTGTTTGGGGTTGTTATGCACCTGGAATGAGACTTCCTTCAGTTTCTTGAATATAGAATAAAGATACCATTGTTATCCTACATTGTAACACAATCCAAACACATACAGGTTAACAGGACACAGTCAGTCACCATCATGCAAAGTGCACAAACCGTTTTAAGCATCTGTCCATGTAGGTTTTAGATGTTGAGGTCATGCTTAAAATGATTAAACTCGCAGTGCTGATTGGCTCTGGGAAGTCCCACTGGGAGTTTAGATGCCAAAGTTAATAACATGACTGGTTCTTATAGGTGTAAAGGGACTGTTAATGGTTGCTGAGAGTTAGGCTGAGAGTTAAGTCCAGCTGGAAGGGAAGTGAAACGAGAGGTTTCTGATGATAAAATGTGGGGATTAGCCATGCAAGATTAAAAAACAGGTTTAAACCATGATTCTTCTGCAAATATTGACACCAACTCACAGGCCAATAAAATGTATTTTCTCTACTTTGTCCATCAAAAGAGATCAGAAATGATGTGATTCTAGGTTCTGACTATATGTTGTGAAGAATACAAAAACACATGAAGCCCTGACTTAAAACGTCATGGCACTTTTTAAAAAAAAACTGCATAGGATACACCATTGTAATAATTTTTTTAAATGATTTTAATATGGGACTGCTTGGCTTTTCTTTTTAATTAATGTCACTTTCCACATTTCCTTTGTCTTTGCTTTTATTTTGTGCTTATTTTCTACTCTGTAATTGAAAGTGTTTCCTCCTTGTCATCACATTTTTAATAAAAAGTGAATAAATGACTAAAGTAAAATGATTTCACTTTTGTCCATTTTGTCCAGCAGTAAATCAATTCATTGAGAATTCTTGCCAATTACCTCATAATGAATGTGGGGGTAGTGGGGTTCTTTTAAATCACAATACTTCCTAATAAAACATCTGGGGCTTTTAAAAAAACAGCTTATAGGGAGAGTTACTTAGCAAAAAGTGATGACTGCAGCTTACCTCCTGTTTGACTGTCAGCACAGCCACGATAAATGACTGCATTATTTACGACTCATGACATGTTTGAAGAGTCAGTAAAGCAAACATATCAGTTTATCAACTCGCAGTTATCAAAGTGCTGCAGTCCAAAGCTGCTGTTTTAGTGCAAACAACCTGACAAGGGTTACAAATCTGCTGCAGTGAAACCATCCAAAACACTTGGAAATTGTATAAATTAGTCTTTTTAGTGCAAATCTGAAAGACAAACTTCAGATGCTCTGTGAATAAGTGGAAAATTTAGACTTGGCTTTCAAATGTGAACAACAACTGATGTGACTTATGATACGTGGCTGATATGACGGGAAGAAAAAAAGGATTTCAGTTCAACAGCTTCCTCTGTGACAACAAAATGCACCAGCGAGTAAACGTGAAATGGATGTTAAGATCAGGGTTAAGGTTGTTTAACCAAGAACAGACAAACAGAAGCAAGTAGAGAGGTTTTATGACTCATTCATCTTATTTTTGTTGTAGAAAATGAACTCCCGTTTCGCTGTGTCTGCACTGCTCAACAGTGTTCTGCACACACCGCTTAAATACCAAAGAGGAAGTGACAGAAAAAGAAATTGTTGCGATGTTTTCACATTAAATTAAAATCTATAGGAACAATTTTTTTCCAAATGAACTTGCTCATGTCTCCATAATATGCAATGTACCCCTTAAAAAAATCACAAGAGTTTGTTAGCGTTTGCTCATCATGACAACAAACACTGATTCGTCATCTTTCGTCTTTGTTTGCAAAAGGCAGATGTTGTCACACCACCACTGACCACAAGTAGAAAAATACCCCTCGTCAAGGGCAACGAGACCACAGGCCAACAACACTTTTACTCCACATTGCAGAAAGAAACACAATGCTTTGAGCTAAAAAGCTATTTCCAAAACCAGAACATTTCAGAAAACTGGGTTTTTAAATTTTAAGGGAATTCTTCTTGTCACTGTGTGTTTTGGCTCAAAGTCCCTCATTGTTTCTGCAAAACCACAATGTTCCATCAGTGTCCACCTTCGTCATATAAAAGTGTCTTCAAGCCTGTGTCACTCATCAGCCTCGTTTCCTAAAACAAAGGAGTACCCAAGCAGCATATTTTATATCAGCATAGCCCTCTGAAATGCCAAAATAATGTGCAGGGGGCCACAGTGATACGTGAGCCTTGATGATTTAACAGCTGTTTATTTATGGTAAATAGTAACAGGGACACTATAGAAACGGATAAGAACATAACGCTGTGTGCTGAGGTCACAAAAACTGCTTTTTTGGACCCCAGCCCTGACGAACCCACTGTCCAGAAAGCAGAGTGTAAATCTACTCTAAAAGTAGTGAAGGGAATTACATCCAGCACCAAAGAGAGAGAGGACAAACTTCGGCAGGGGAGGAAAATCTTTTCACTCCAGTGAAGGCAGTGAGACCAGATGAACAAAGAAAGCAAAGGAGAAAAAAAGGAGTTGGTAGAGTGTGCTTTGAATAAAAATAAATAAATAAAACCACACAGATTTTATCCACACATCACATACTTTTTATTTAGCACTTTACTGCAATGTAAACAGCAAGTCAAATACAGGCTCAATGTAAATTAAATTTCTTTTATTCTTGTTTGCATTTTTATATTTTACATTCAAACAATCCTGCTAAATAAAGCAGTATAACGGTATCATACACAGTTTCATGGTTATTCACAGTCACAAACAGCAGCACCAACAGCTAGCTGTAGCACTTCCAGTGAAGCCTGGGCCACCTCTAGCAGGATTATTATAATATTTCTGCAAAAATAACTATAATGTGAAACTGATGGCACTGTAAAGGCTTATAAGCAGTGTTTGCATGAAACACTATGAAAGTGGTGTGATTGGAGTTGTTTTAGGTCAGAAGCGAATGCTTTGACCAAGCCGTTAGGTCATCAGTCCTGTCAGATTTAAACTCTATTTCTACAAACTGGGGTCATTCCAAGAGCTATCTACAACATTAGGTGTTCATATTTTTATTGTAGATCTTTAAGCTTCCACTTTAAAGGTTCTGAATCATCGTTTCAACAAATCAGCACTCTGAGGTTAGATGGATGGTGGAGGAAGTTCTTGCTTTAATTCCCGGGTAAGTTGTTTTGTTTTTATGTAGTTTCAAAAATAGAAACCCCAACCTGAGTCATTTTAGGAGCCCTTATTGTTCATTCTCTCACCATGCTCCAAGAATACAAAGAACAAGAAAACACAACCATACATGCCAAAATGTGCCAATTTAATCCATCTGACAATCAAAATGAAAATGTCTGTTTCTCGTTGTTTTTGTTTTTAATAGCTGTAATATTTCAAGCCATCTGTCCTTCATTATTCAAACACAAATAAGATGTTTTACAAGATCTTTGATGCACTGTCATCTGGGCCAAGTTGTTTTACAGTTAGAAAGCAGATGAAGGCCCAATGAATGAATCATTCACAGCTCAACATTCTCAGAGGGAGGTTATAAAAAGCTTTCAATAGCTCATCTGGTACACTTTGTGAGTGAGCAAGTGGTCCTTGTTTCTGGACATCAGTGACTTTCAGGGGTTGTTCGAGTTTATTCCCTCTTTGATGTCATTGAAAATAAATGTTTGTATTGTTAAAATGTCCTTTCAATGTACCTACTTGCGCAAATAACTATTTTTCTACTGCATTCCCATTAGTTGTCTTCACAAAAGATCAGATTAAACACAATTAAAGGAATTCACAACATAGATATTTAACACACCAATGTAATACATTTAAAAATATCCATGCATTTATGTGCAAAAAAAAAAGTACATAAAAAATGATGGTATTGCCTCCTACAATAACCAGAAACATACACACATATGCCCAACTCATTTAGGTTTTGAAAATTTTTTATCAAAGTGGGGGCAAATGAGTTTTTAGAACTATTCAGTTTGCAATGAAGAATGTGTGATGGGTTTGGCAAAACTTTCTGCACCATAGTCACATGTAGTTTGAAAGACAGGGGGTGAAGGCGAGGCTAAAAAAAAGAAAGAAGCGAGTTTTATGTCTTCACACAGAAACTCTGAATCACCTAAACACACTAACAGCTTTTGTAAGTGTGTTTTGGGCAGGATTTGTCTCCAGAGGAGCATGCAGGGAGATGTTGTGCATCCAAGCTGAACACCATCCACTGGCACATTTCTCTCTCTGCAGTGGAGGTCCTGGCTTTGAGGATACTTCCTCTAATAACTGTTTAACAGCATGGAGAGGATATTACATCCTACGACATGCACACGGTGCTAAATTCAAGGCTGGACCAGAAACATTACGCAACCAGTGGAAGTGTAGAATTAGGGCCAAAGTCTTCTGAGTTCATAAGATGGCTCTGGGGCTTTGCCAAAAACCAGCACCATGTCAGCTTCTTGTGTGGGCTGATTCGGGCTCCATCTCTTATATTACAAATGATGGAAAACATACGCTTCCATCACATAAGACAGTAAGACATAAGACTCAGTAAATTACAAGAAAATGAGGAGAGATAAGGACAAACAAGGACAAATTTAGTTACAAAAGGTGGAATTGGGGAAAAAACAGACAAGCCTAGGAGAAGGAAAGTGCATAAAGCTATGAAAACTGGAGAAAGCGGTGATGGATGAAGTGGAAAAGTTGTTAAATTCACCCACGGTAAGCCAAGAACCTTTCAGGCACTGTGACAGGCTGACTTTATGAAAACTGAAAAAGAAAAAAGAATGATGCCGCTCTGTCAGATATTTGACTGAGTCTCAAACATCTGAAACAGCAAAGGTGCCGAAATGTCAATTTGAGACTTTTTTTCTAAAGTTTTAACATCCAGCAGTTTTTGCAGATTCCAAGCTGCTGTCAAATCGCCGTAGGAGAACAAGGGACAACACTTTTCTATGCACATAAAAGAAAGATTCTGCTAAATAAGTACTTTTACTTTAGTAATATAATAAATTGATCTTGTATGAAAACTATGTTCACATTTAAGTCCTCCACCTTTGAGTAAATCTGTGCTTATTTAGCTGATATATTGATCAGTATGTTTGGTGTTTGGTCATTTTCTTGAATTACTGTCTTGACTTGATCAGGTGTTAGTTAAGCTCTAGGTTTACTGATCTTCTGCCGCACTTGGTCTTGACTTTTGTTGACATTTCCAGTCTTGATGTAGTTTATCTTTTCATTTTAGATCCTAAGCTTTGGGCAGTGCTTTAGGTTTCTATCAATAACACTTTTTTCACATATATCAGTCCTATTGTGTACCTATGTATCAAACTGACTGCACAGAAATATCCTAAACATACTGATAAGTAACTAAAACGTCATTTTTATTGCAATATTTGATATTATTTTGTCAACAGTAATAGCAATAGTAGCATTTTTTAAAATAAAAGCTATAAGATCATATAATTTAGTTTGAAAGTGCTGTTTTCAATGAAAAAGTGATAATTTCACTCAGTGTTATCAGTCAAAATTTTCTACTGGTCCATGCCCATATGTATTACAGTATGTTCACCAGCCAGTCTTATCTAGCTGCTGTTTAGGGCTTAAGTGACAAAGTAGAAGAGATTTTCTCTTCCTGCTGATGCTGGAAGTTGGGTTTTAGAGCCTTCATTCAAAAACAATAAGTTAAAGAAGCACAATTGCTGTGTAGAGCTTAAGTCAGCAGCAGTGCCAGGAGTTTGACGCTTCAATTCGATTTGGTGCTAAAGTAAGCTTATTAGCTCTAAGTCATGTAACCTGAAACATGAAACTGGCCAATAAAAAAGCAAAACAGGCAGGCCAAAACGCATCCTACCACCAAGACCAGCTGAGACCAAAGATAAAGACATACACACTTCAAAAATAGTTCTTCCATGAGGCGCGCTCAGTCTGCAGCAGCATCCAGGGCCTTTCCTGCACTTCTGCCCCACCCCCCTCCCACGAGGCCCAGAGGCCCCCACAAGGCTCTGCACACAGTCAGCGCTCGCTGCAGTTGCACAAACAGTTCATCTTTCCAGAAAATCTCATCAACAAAGGAGTGGAAAGCGGGGAATGGTCTTACTCAGCTTGGAGATTTGGGACCCACGGAGTGACTTCGGTTTTAGTTACAAAGCAAAACATCAGAGCTTCAGCACTCCAACTGTTCTAGTTCTAAAATAAGTGTGTGTGTGTGTGTGTGTGTTTTTCTTTGTCTTTGTGTGTGTGGCCCACTGGTTAATGACCACCACATTAGCATTCAGAACTCAATAGGCTGCCCATGCTTGACTTTGAAAGAAATTCAACACCAAGAGCTAAAAGAAAAGCTAGTTTGAACTAATTCCAGGAAAGCAGGAAATAGTTTAATCCAATAAAAAAAACAGGATTCAAAGGTTTCAAACAGCTCCAAGAAACAAAAAGAGACACATTATAACACCAATCTTCATTATAATTTAAATAAAACTTCAAGCAATTTGGGAATTTTGAGTATGCTTTTAGTCAACATTTTTTAATGTTTCTGGGAAAAGCTCTCCTGGATCTTGTTATCCGTCTCTGATCAGGTCTACTGCCAGTCGCTTCCAGTGCCAGTCAAAATGCAGAACGGCGAACACCCCCAGTGTTGACGGGGAGCTGGAGCACAGTTCAAACAAAAGCAAGCAGTGAAATGTCACTAGCTGGAGAAAACCAGAAATAAAACAAATAACGTGATGAGCAGCTGGAATAATAAACCACAAAAATGGTTCCCCTTTTTCTTTTGTGCTTTGCAATGAGTAAAAAAATATATTCTACATAAACTATTTACTAATTTAAAGCACTTTGAAATCTCCATCTGTCTTCTCTTAAACTATTGCTGGAAAGAGAATAATTCATGGGAGAGAAAATATTACGCACACAATAAGTTTTGGTGAGATACACTGAATGAAAAATATCCTCTGGCAACAAAAAAGCCCCATGGGTCACGTGTAATTTAAGGTGAAACCACCATATTTTTAGTTAAAGAAATGCTGCGGTAAATGTCTTCACTGTAAAAAATGGGTTTGCCTGTTTGTTAACATATTTTTTGTCAGTTTAACAACCTATTGATGAAGTTGTTATAAAATGAAATTATTAATTTAAACCTTATTATTGGAAAAAAATGTTAAGTTGAAATTATTACCCAAATTAGTTATGTGTCGTCTTTGGAGGTCAGACAGGTAGATTAAACCAGTGGTTTTGTGTCCACTGCCTCCCTTTTCCTGCTAAGAGATTTTTAATCAAGAGAATATAGCCTGATAAAATAAATACAAAAATTTCACTTCCACTTGAATTTTTTTTTTTTTGTCAAAACAAGTCGTTACATTTTTACAATGTAGCGATTAAACAAATTGCCTAAAAAAGTGGAGACTTTCATGCCCCACGTCCTCCTAAAGAAGCCCCTGAAACTGAATGCACTGAACTGCATTTCCCGTTTCTACCAAGGTGCTGCCACATCAAACCTTCGAGGAGTCAAAGAGTGGATATCTGGGAAACATGACAGGAAACTGGTTGGAAAAATCTTTGCGCAACACTTCTTCTAAAGGCCGTGCCCCCATCAGCCAAACTCACCACCACATTGGCCACATCCACCACAGGCTCTACCATCTGGACAAACATCTTTACCAAAGCAGTGAAGAAGGAACATGTGTTTCATGTGGACTGACTTTTCTAACCAACCCAGGGTTCTTTTCTTTCTGCCTGTGGGAAATGGCTATATAACATTATGGTCATGGTGGAAAAAAGGGATTTTATGTAATAGTCAGCTTTACCATATACCATGTCGGGCAGTAAAATACAAACATGACTGTGGTCTGTGTGTTGTCAGGTGGTTTGAATGAATCTTAAATATGTTTCAAACACACTGAATAGCTTGACTTTTAGTAAATTAGGTGAAAACGATAAAAAAGTGAAAATATTTCATTGTAGAATAGCAGTAGTAGTGAGTTATGCCTTGACTAGTTTACAGATTTGTTGAAAAGTGTCTAAAAAGTGGGAGTTGAGTGATAAAAAAGAGAAAAAAAAGCTAAATGCTGAGGGAGGAAACTTCAGAATGGAAAGGAAAAATTGCAATCATGTGTGAAATGCTCACTGCAAAGATTAATTCCAAGAGAAAAATAATGAGGGCAAACCACATGCAGAATGTTAATTTGCGAAATTATTCTCGTTTTCCCAAAAGTCAACAGATCAAATCACAAAGAGGAGAAGATCTACAGACCGATGGGGTGTTCTGAGGTGAAAAATTAACGGAAATGCAATTTTTTAATGCTAAATCATTGGTTTTCTTCTGGGTGGCCCACCACATCTGTGGGCAAGTTGGTGTGAAAGACAACAAACCGTCCTGCTGCAGGAAGGAGAGCCCATTTAGACAGACACACTCCAGACGTGAGGGCGGCACACTCCTCTGTCTCTGAGGAGTTGACACGGAGCGTCACAAGACAGGAGGGGCTGGCTGACATCTGGTTTGGGAGTCACACAGAGGAGATGCCATTCACTGATAGCAGTAATTAACACCAGGGAATGGGTGTGAAATTATTTTACACAACAGTTTGTTTTGAGTAATTAAGAAAACAATTGAGATGATAGGGTACTTTCTGAAGAATGGAGGTACCGAAGCTGTGATTCTTCTACTTTTTACTTAAAAAAGTGGCTAAAAACAACCTCATTGCCTTTTTTTGTGTGTTGATTGAATCTTTACCACAGCAAGATTATGTATTCTGATCACAAGAATAAAAGAGCCTAATTCAGGAATTAGGTGTGTAACAATGCCAATTTCGGATTCAATTCTAACAGAAACAGAAATCCAAGAAATGTGTTTGAGATACGCAAGTCAGTCTCATGACTGTGATAAACTTATCACTCTGAAGAGAAATCTTGGTTCAACTTTCCATTCCATTCATACCACAAAGACTGACTTTGTGGATAAACAGATTAACATTTTAACCGCTGAACGTCACCGTTTTAGGGTCTTGAATCTGTATTTTCTTGTTCTGTCTTGTATGATTGTTGCATTCTGTTGGTTTTCTTGCGATCATTGATGTCGCTATTTCTTTCTTTGTCTGTGGTCTTCATGCCTTGGTAGTCTTGCCTTTAGTCCCCCATGCCCCCCTGGTTTTATTTTGATAATCACCTCACCTGTAATCTAAACCAGATTACTCCCTCAGTAACAGTAACAAAAATCTACTGTAGAGGGTAGCATGCTGTATACATTCATAATGTTAAATTAAACATGTATGTGTGATAAGAACTGTGGAGAGGTGCCAGAAAATGAATTTCAGCAAATTCCATCTGTCTGCAGTCTCAGGCACACATGGAAAATGTGAGAGTCATTATACAGCTGACAGAGTTTTGGAGCTTAAATCTGTTCCTCTCCGCTTTAACTCCCTTTTGCAAACCAGGAAGTTGTGGGTTGATCCTGGCAACCAAAAGTCCCCTCTTCCCTCCCTCCTCTTTCTTTATTATTTTTGACTGTGAGGATTTTATTGCTTATACTAAAAAAGGAAAAAATTAGAATCCCCCAATTTGTTGTAAAAGTGTGCCTGTGTGTTCTGCTGCCGGAGGTGTCGGAGAAAACTTTAGTGTTTGTGGACGCAGGAGCCTCACATAAAAAAGTATCAGTTTGTTTTACAAAAGTGTGATGCTGTGTGTTATTCTGAAGCTGAACTCACACATGCACAGAGAAATACACACACCGAAGGGAACAGAAATGTAAGAGCTGGTGTACGAGCGTGTTCCTTGCAGAACAGAGAGCTGCTGCTCGCCAAAACGAAACACTTTCTACCAGCAGGCGTTAGGGAAACACAGGTCCTGGAAAGCTTTCGTTTTGCTTAGCTGTTCTTTTATTTAATTACTAAATCAATGACTCAACCCATGTGTTTGAGAGGCACTTTACAGAGGCCTCGCTGAACTCCTGAAACCTCCCCTGACATGTGCAAGCAGGTCACATCAAGGACACCGGGATTATTATGGAGGCTGAGAAAAGCAGGAGGAAGAAGACCACAATGGGGTTTGCTGCTTTTCTTCACTCTTAAAGGTGAGTCAGAAAAGCCATTGACTCCTGGACCACAAGCCTTATAAAAAATAGCAACTAATTACTTACACATCTGGAAAAAAACATCAATGATTTTCAACTCTTCTTTGGTTACTGGTGTTTTGGTTCAGTCTAATAAAGTCATTTCAAAGAGAGTAATGGAGCCAGGTTAAAAAAAAGTTGATCAGATCTTTTTGGAACTGAAAGTGTCAAAAATCATCATTATCCATCGGTATCAGCTAAGCTGGAAATGTACAACTCATGTCTATCAAAATATAAGTTGCAAAGGCATTAATTACATAAACATGAGGAAAACTTGGAACTCGGAATGTCTCACTTCCTGTCATTCCGATCAGAATGGAAAACACCTTTAATATTATACACAATGCAATAGTAGCTATTTAATTTATAATATATATTTATCAGAGCAGTGTGGACTTTGTATTAGAGGACTAAGCAGCACAATATACTCAAGTGTCATACAAGTGTGCTCATTAATACAGATTTCTTTTGACAAAGTTAAGTTAAAAGTTCTGAGAAGTCACACAGCAAAGGAAGGAGGAACATTGCACAAGCTGTGATCAGCAAAAGGAGATGATACTGGGACGTCCACATGCGAAGATGTTCAACATCAGAGCCTTTCGAGGAGAATTAAACCCTACTGACTTCGTTGGCAGGAGGTACAGCGGGAGGCTGTTTAGAGACTCTTGGACCAAAATCAATGAAGTAGCTTGAAAAGTTCAATGTAGATTAAGTTTGTCTGGAATTTATGCTGTTGGCCTATCTTAACTGGCACACGTATACAAAAATCCCTAGACATCAGAACTGGCAAATTTATGACTGTCCTATTTTTTTAAGCAGAAGAGTAGAAGCTGTGGGCTCAGTTTAGAAGTACATCTCTCTGCCTCCTTAATAAATTCCACTGCAGAGTAAGCTAAGACAAACATTAATGGATCAAGTCCAGGAGGATCTCCTGGACTGCTTTTGCATTGCATAAATGATTGAAATGATTTGGAAGGTTGCTAAACCAGAGTGCATCTGTTTTTATTGTCTTGGAGAAGACTTAGGACTCGGTTTGAGGCTGAGAACCACAACAACTTCTGTGAGCTGCTAGGTGCCTGATTAGTGAGAACTGTTCAGCACTAAAGGGATAGTATGGTCACTTTTGAAGAGATGTTCTGTGAAATAGTTATCAATAGTTACAGAAGGACCTTATCAGCCATGACATCAGAGTCATTTCTTTATTGTTTGTCTTAAAAAAGGTTTTTCTCACAAACAGCATTCCTGTGTGAAAGAGCACTACACGAGTTATTATTAAACCTCAAGGTTGTTACATATCTGTGTCTAATTTTCTTTGAAGGGTTGCTGGGCTTTCTCTGGAGGACTTTGAGATGGTTTGTGCGCCTGTTAAGGTTACCCTGAAGGAGCTTTCTTTTAAAGGTTTACCGAGCCCAGCTGGCCTCAACACAACTAGGGTTTTCCATAAGGGCTGGAGGGAAACCTGGATCTCTTTGGTCCACATTTACTCTAACTTTAGCCCTATAAAAAGTTTCAGTAAATACCTGAATTGTTTAAATGCCACATTTTGCATATAAATCTTGAAATTAGAGTTACAGATGAAAAAAAAGCAAATATATATGACAAGAGAATAACGTAGAACTTTCAGGTTCTTCAGCTGCACAAATCCAGTATGAAACCTGCTTTATTGGAGTTGACTGGATATATGGTTACTGAAAACTCATGCAAGAGAAAAATTATGATGTAAAAATTCCTTTTAAGCATGACCACCATTTCTCATTGGGCTGCCTGTCTCCACAAAGATCAGTGGAATTCCAGCCTGAAAGAAATGAGTTGTATCAAAAATGAAATGCAGTGAGTTATGTCCAAGAGCAAAGACAGAAAAACTACAGCCAGTCTTTTCTTAACTGTGCATATTTTGTATGTCTTAAAGGTGTGTAGTGTGTGCTTCAGATAAATTCTTCCAGCTGGGCCTTATCCCACCACAGCCTCCTCTTCTGTATTATCTAATACAACCACAAACTCTTATCTCTTGACAAAGGCACCTCAACTCCCCCGAACCAATCAATCTGCTTCTTCCCTTTCAACCAGCTGCTTCTCCTCCACTGTCTCCCACTTTCCTTCCCTTCCCACATCCTGAGATAAAATACTGTTGTGCCAGTGCTCCCAGCATATCTTGAATCTATGAGTTATTGCTCTTTTCTGTCTCTCTTGAGGTGCGAGATCCCTCCCAAAATCAGATTGGGGAACTCCTTCCTCCCTGGTCTGAACATCATCTTTCAGTCTACACCCTGAGGCTGTAGGTTTACTTTCCAGAAAAGTCTAACCAGTGAAACTGAGATGTGGGGACACCGTCTGACATCTGACTTTAGTTTTAACAGTTTCATTGGAGATCTTTGTTCCCAGGTGTAGCTGAGGGAAACACAATTTGTAGCTTCTGCCTTTTTTCGTATTCTTGCTCTCACTCATACAAGCATGTATACTTTATTCTTCATTATCCTCTTGTCACTGCCATCTTTTCTCCATTATGTGTAAACATGTTATGGGGAGTAAGTATGTTTTTTGTTGGTTTTTGAGTTTATGTTTTAGGTTTTGTTGTTTTTGAGTTGACCCTTGTTTGGTTTTAGGTTTAATAGTGTTTTAGATTAGTTTTGGATTAACTCTAGATGTCTCAGTAGTCCTCTTTTTAGCTCTTTACCCTAGAAATTGATTTTAATCAGCCGATATTGGCCACTTTTTAAAACCTATTTTGGTACATAACTAATCAATTAACACGCAGGAAAGTGAAGATGCAGCAGCAGCTGCTACAACCAGTTTACTGTAGCCCACAATTTAATCAAACAAAAATGCTCTTTTAAGTTCTTTAAAGTTCTTCTAAGGGTTGTTAAATATGTTCATTTAAGATAAGCAATGGTTCTTATATTTTATTGAATGGTAAATGCATCTTGACATATATTGTTTTAAAGCTCAGCCTGCTTCACTTTAACAGGTGAGCCCAGTAAGTGGTTTGTCATGTCTGTCTTAAGCTACAAGTGTTAACCTCCTGTACACTTAAATCAGCTTTATAGTTTAGCATCTGTCTTTTCAGCAGATATGGTCACTATGAGGCCCTTAACTCAAACCTGTTTAAAAAAAAACATTGGACCACGTTTGAAGCAGCTGGACCAAACTAAACCAGCGTTACTATTTCTTTTAGGAAGTGCCACTGTCAGCTCGGCAAAGCTGAGGAGAACGCCTTGAAGTTATTTGATCTATTCAAAACAGGACCTGTGGATTTTAGCAGCTTTTCAAAAGAAAATGAGAATTAAGAACTGCTGCACTATGATAAATGTGTTTGCAAAGGAATTTTGACAGTGAAGGCTCAGTGGAAAATACAGCGGTATGGCAGGAACTGTAGACTTCACAGATGTATGAAGTGATCACTAGCTGCATCGCAAGAATTAGGAGGGAGAAAGGGAGAAATACCTCTCGCTTTCTCGCCAATGTTAACCTCAGCATGTCTGAATCCCCGGTCTGTTATCTATGATGGATGAGATGAAGGGTGAGGTGTCCTTATAAAGCCGGGGAATGCTCTAAACCCACAGGTTTCTCAGTGCTGACACAGCTGCTTCGAGCCACAGACACCCTGATATTGTGCTCAACTCCTGGAATGTTTCAGGGTCTTGCTGGAGAAACCATAACAAGTGCAGGAAATAGATATAGTGCACTCGGGGTTCCACACCGACCACAAACCTCCCGAACCCAGAATACACATGTGTCAGAACAGGAGGCAGCGGTGGGACTGAGACCCCCATCCAGACGTCAGCGGACACTGAACCTAGTGCCATTTACCTTCAACCTGTGACACTTAGTCCACTGCGTCTTTAATTTGATAGGACACCATTATTTCATCTCTTGGTGTATTTGTTTTGCGAACCTGTCTTCAGCACTTTTGTTATCCTTGTTATTCATCTCCCAGACTTCTTTGGCCGGCACATTTTACACCTCGCTGATCAAATAAATCCAATCAAATGAATGGGTCTGCATGCCAAGTCTTCATCAAGCCCATCAGCTGTGTTCAAGTAAGAAATTACATTTTAGAATAACCTACATTTATTTTAAATTTGATTAGAATTTTCCAACCTGTTAACTGCAGAAAAGTAACTCAATTAACCATTGATGGATAGGAGAAACCACAGGTAAATTAATATAAATGAGACATGTTGCGATAGAAGCTTTTGGACCTTTGGAAAGCACTTTTCTCTAGAAAAAAATGCATCTTATTTTGAGACCAACAACTGGGAGAGAAGGACAGACACTGACTCACATTAACTGATGATTATACCAGTCCTAATGGGTTGGGAAGAGTTCAACCAAAGCCCATGTAGAGTTTGTTTTTATTCTAATGGCCTTCTACTGTCAGATCCTCAAAGAAAACTAAATATGTTTTAACTCTGAGTAGCCTGGAAGCAAATCCGGCCTGGATTTCACTTGGCAGGGAGCAAAATGGGATAACCATCTGAACCTGCCTGTGTGTGTCAACTTGCATGGAAATAAATGGATGTTTCTATGTACATACTGTTTGTATTTATGTACATATAGATAATCTATAAATACCTTCAGGATGAAATATAACCAAAAACAGCTTAATGTTTTTTATGTGTGAGCTTCAGCAATCGGACATGTCAGTCTGCACCTCAGTAAAGCTGCAAACAGTCCCAAATGTTCCTCTAAAGACATTTCAACACCTAGTCACTTTGTGTTTCTTCTATATGTGTGTTGACGTCACACAGTGTGCATTTTTTTATGGAACGCCTATACAACCCTTGTTGAAAACTTGGAAGGAAGCACAGCAAACTTTGCTCATATGTATAAAATAATCTTATCTAAATAAAAAGTATGTAAGTCATCTTTTTTTTTCATTGGAAGTGAACAGATGTTTTATTGGGAACCATTTTTGACAGTCAAACTGGTGCATTTTGAGACGTTTTATGGGTCTTTTTTCATAAAGAACAGTGAAATGCACCCAAATACAGCTGTTCGGCCTCACAACTGATAGGAAAGTGTGCTGTTTACACATCTTACATCATTAACATTAAAAGTGTTGGAGCTCATTTTTCATTTATATGTTCAGTTTGATTCCTGTCTGCCTTCAGTTGTGTGAAACTTATTACATTTAGAGAATTAATTAGATTTTTGGCACACTGTTAAAATGGTTTTTGCTTGTTTGCTATTTCTGTTAGCTTGATAAACTGTGAAGTTGTGATTAAATGAAATTGTTAAAAAAACTGTCCAAACCTCCACAGAGATCATAAATTGAAGCTCCACACATTAATGAAATAGTAAAATAAGTTAACTTAATCAACCAGGCCACTGGGTGGACTCCAGGATGAAAAGATGTTTATGTAAGCTATTTTAATCAAGATAACAGATGTAATGGTAGAAGGAGAAATTATGTTTTTTTTTTTTATCCAAATTAGAATTTTAAGGCAACTCTTTTATTCATATTGGTAAGTTGAAACAATATGTTTAAATTTACAGTGTAGGTGCCTGAGTTCAAAATCTACTATTCAAAGAATAAAGCCTTGGGCATGTGTAGTTTATAAAAAAGGGCATTTACATAAAACCTCAACACTTAATTCATTATAACTTGCAACACATTCACTCACTCATATGTTTATATCCTGGCTATCCAGCAGTAAAGTGGTGAGGTCTGACTGTTGAGTTCAACACGAGCAGCTTAATTCACCTGCTGACAGCTACTTATTCCTGTTCACGTCTTAATGGTTCCCAGAAAGAACTGCTCAAGTTCTTAAAAAAAAAAAAAGCTCAGTGTAAAACTGTATGTAAATAAGAAACATTTGTTTTCATTTACTGCTTAAAACCTTCAGGATTAAGTGTTCTGTTTTTCAGTGTTGAGGCACGGATTTACAAACCAGAGACAGATTTGAACAACATTCACAACTTTGACGTTACAACAGTTTAAACACTATCAGTCTCCTGGGAGGCTGCAATGAATTACAGCCAAACATGTAAGAGGAACTAAGTGTTTGAGTCCCCCTGAGAACCTACATTACAGCACTAATAGCAGAAGAATGGAGGTTTGTGATGGTTTGCATGCATACAGCCCTGTTGCACAATAAATCCTTGCAGCCGGCTGTTCCAAACAGCTGCCCTATTTCTGAGAGATTCAGCAGCTCTCACCTTCTGCTCGTACAAACATAAACATCTCATCTGAGCAGAGTTGAAAGTGTGCTGGCTCTCTAAACCCATGCGCAGGATTCAATCCGCTCACAGGGAAAGACAAACAAGATGCCTCGACTCAGGTGACTCGGATAAAGGAGATTGTGTTCAGACGGAATTCAAATTCGTCTCTGCTGGCATTGAGTTAAACTGCGCTGCCTCACGCGGCCTCTCACAGATCTCGGCCAATCTCTGTGGAAATGAGTCATACTGAGACACAGGGGCTTCGGATCCCATGGCAAATCTTAAATCTACAAAATTGAGATTGAGCATTTGTATTGTCAGGATAATTATGATGTGTCTGGTTGTGCATGAGAGAATGTTTGCCGCTTGGTGCCACTCTTACATCTTTATCCAAAAGCATGAATGCATGTCCTCGACGATGAACATTTTAAATAAAACAGCAGTCTGACAAAAAGCGCTAATGCAAAAGAGAGCGTGTGGAACATTTAATCAGTAACAGAGTTGGTCCAAATTGAAAAAAAAAACTGGCTTTTTACCAACTTAGCATTTGTTCTGTTACAGTGAGCTCTTGTTAAAGCAGTGGTTCCCAAACTTTTCTGCTTCTGACCCACAAAATAACAGTAGCAGAGACTCAAAACCCAAATTACTGTAGATTAAAATGTTGAAACATTGCAAATAAGTCAATTAAACAAGGATATAAAGACATCAAAACTAGCTTCAACAACTGTTATATTTTGATTCATTTATGATCTTTTTTTTAAGTTGTTTTTTTTTTATTTCTAGAAATCATCTCAAGACTCCTCACGCAGTCTTTTACTCCCCACAATGGGGTCCCGGCTACAAGTTTGGGAACTACACCAGAAATGGTTAAACAAGTGCTGCAATGCTTGTAAAAAATATATATGCACTTTGTCCTTCTGTGAAAAGCTGGCTAAAAAGATTTATTTGTCTCATTTGCAGTTAAAAAAACTAGTTAGTTTAGTAAACTGTGCTTAAAACTATGTTTTACTATGTTCTGCCACCATCTCGACACACAGTAATGTGTCGAGATGGTGGCAGAATATTTTATCAAAACTATCTGCTTGGCTAGATGTCAAAACTGCAGAATTCTTGTGATACCAATTTTAAGATCAAGACTATGAGATAATCCATCTTTCCAAGCTTAGAATTATGTCTTTGTGGAAATGGTAAATTGTTTTGAACCACACTATGAAGCAAAACATACTGTTTATTGTGATGACAGTCAATAATGGCACTTCTACAGAATATATCAGCTATATCAGGGCTTTTGCTCATTGAAAGAAAAAACAGCTTTTCAAACTTTTCTCTGCAGAAAAGACACATTTTTCTCCTCCGAAATGTGCTAAAACTGTACTAAATGAACTAAAACTTGGATCATGTTATTTTCTCCATCCATGGTGTAAAACTAAATAACAGCATTGCTTTTAGCTGGTACAAGCAAACAGATCTGAATGTTATCAGCAAAATGATGAATATGCTTTATGAAAATGCACAGGAAAGCATATTTAACGAAAAGGAAATAGGGCCTCACATTGAGCCTTGAGGTGTACCCCACAACTAAGTGGTACGCAGTTCACTGTTGAAGAATATTTTTCTAAATGAAGGAAACTCCAATTGATGAGCACAACTGGAACTCTTTTTGTCTTTCGTTCTTTTGAGGTCTTCAGGAGGGTTAAGGACTGTACCTTTAAAGCTGACACAACATGTAAATGGAGAATATTGTCATTTATGGTGTTGAAGGCTGCAGTCAGATCTAACAGAACCAGGACAGCAGAATCACCAGGGTCAACACTGATGGAAGTCATGTAACACTCTTAAAACCGCTGATTTGGTTCTATGGTGTTACCTGAAACCAAATCACATCAATTTTTTTTTTTTTTTTTTTTTGCAAAATTAGTCATCTACAGCCTAAAACTTGTTCACTAAAAGAGAGGGAGCATACTAAGAAAACCCAGCAAAAGGCTATAACGAGCACACTAGAACAAAAAACAAATATGTTTCAACTCTTTGCTTTTGTTCTACCAAAACAAACCCATAACTATTTCAGTTTGAGTAACCACATTTTTTTAGGTCCTCGACATGTTTGTGTGACTCACTGGGTTTAAATGACTCCGTCTGAGTGGATAAAGGACTCTGTGAAGAGTTTTTGAAACTTCTTGATCTGGTGGGCTCCGTCAACAGTCAGCGCGCCTGCGGTGAGCCGGACCTCACAGACCGGCAGCCGCATTTATGTTCAACTCAAATATCGGCAGAGATGACGCTCAATCACACAGGCTCCTCTAATTTAAACAATTGATTCAATTATAGCAGCATGCCTGTTAATATTAAGGTAAAAGAAAGAGAGTTAAGCCCACACACTTAGTGTCTTTTACTGATGGCAATTTATTTGAAGGACCATAAAAGTTTAATAATCAGAGCTCCTACACTGCCGGTTTCTCTTTCCTCCAGCTTTAATAAAAACTTCTCATGCACTCACCGAACCTCTTGTATCCAAAAGACTGTACTTCCTCCTCGTCTCCAAAGTCGTCTGTGTGACAAAATCAGAAACATAAATGGTTAATATGCACACATTAGTGGTGATATGCTGTGTTAAATGGAGCTGTATACGTTCAGAAGTAAAAACTAACTACACCGAACCAAGAAAGAGCAAATCTTTCTTCTTAAATACAAATATTTGTGTGTAGAAAAGCAAAGGCAGTCAGCAAAGTTTTAGACCTGAGGTGGTAGAGTTTCATCTCCTGTCTTTGTGTTTGTGTGTGGAGATCGGTGGTCCCAGGAATGCAACTAGCTGTGGTTTCTCTGGTTTGTTGACAGTAAACCCTAATTACACTCCGCTGCCATGCACTACAGTGAAAAGTGGAGCAAAAACAAGGAGAACATCTCCGGTAATGGTAGACAGATGGAGCTGAGGGGAGGAAGACATGGGAGATGGAGAGGGATGAGTGTGTGTTTATTGTTGGGAGGTCAGAGGGGGTTAGATCAGAAGAAGAGTCGTGAATGCAGAGTGGATCACACATTCCTGAGCGTTACTTAACCGCGGTTTGTCTCAGAGGGGGAAAAAAAAATCAAGCATTCTTCGTAACACAACTGGAGTATGTTCCCTGAAAGTGACTGTTTGTTGGAGTTAGAGCTCTAATACAAAAAGCTTTTTTGTTGCAATACACGACTGCATCTTTTCTTAAACATTGAATAATGTTTTCATTGAGTAAGTTAAACAGATACACTCCAAAAAACAACCAAAGAGCATGGTGGACTGTCTTAAATAGAAAAATGTTGCATTATATAACCAAATTGAGTTTAGGTTATTTAAATGATTAATTATTTTAGGTTGCATCTAATTCTAAGACTTAATGACTTTCCACACAATTAGTTATTTCAGAATTAATTATATGATTTGAGTCAAACTAATAGTGTCTGATTACATTAACACTTTTACAAATGTTGGTTTTCAACTTAAATGAGTTGGTTGAACTCATTTCAAATTACTTGTTGAATGAAGAAAGGCACAGTATCGTTTGCCAGGTTTAATAGTAAAAGTCTCAGATCTGTTATCATTTAAAAGAAGTACTTGTTCAAAAGACAAGATTAATTTCTGTTTCACTCAAATGTCTAACTCATATGGTCTGAATTCAAACATATCTTGTATTGCTTGTATTAAAGCAACAGGTCAGATCGTTTGTGTGCTGTGAAAAGGTTATGAACAATCAACATATTACCTGTTGCAGATAGCTCTTTGAACAACCTCAGATTGGAGGAACAGAGCTGAACTCTGACCAGACTGACGAGCTAATGGCTAGTCAAAGAAAGGGCCAAAATCCAGTCGGAATCAATTTTCTGTTAATTGCAAACTGAGGTCATTCAAAGAGTTACAGTCAACAGGTGAGCTATTGATTGTTCATAAACTTTCCACAGAACCCCACCTGGATGCGGCTGAAACTCCTCACTTATTCACAATTCATGTCCATTTTCTTTTTTAATAAACACATGAATTTATCCACTAATACAGCTGGTTATTAACACGTAGCCTAACTAAAAATCAGTCCACAGTTCGTACCTTTCATGGCGTTTTGTAACGTGTTTGACTGCAGAAGCGATGAGGATCCCGGTCACTTTCTGCGCATCTCCGCAGCATCCAGTGCAAAGTGCTGAAGTTTTCCCTCTGAGGCAACTCCTTCTTCTAGTTTCAGCTCCTTTAATTCATGCGTCTGTGTTCATGTTTGTCCTCAGTTTAAAAGCCCATGGTCTCTGTTCCCCTGCTCACAGCACATCTGAGGAGGTTCTGACTCAGTTCTGGGACGATCCCGGAGTCTCGCCTCGCAGCGGAGCTGACCGGTGCCGCCACAGTAAAGCTACCCCAACCCAGATCTCACAACCTTACGCTTCCTGTGTTGGTTTTCAAAATAAAACCGCGTGTTTTTGTTTTTATTGCGCTTGGAACGTACTCAAACAGGAATTGTCTGTTTAATTTACATAAAGTAGTAGATTAGGCAGGCAAATTCTTAAAAAGAGGGGCCAAAAATGAATTTATTCTAAACTGTAAAATTGTTTGGCTCTCATATTATGATTGTTGCACTGAACTTACTTCTACTTGACATAAAATAGACACCCATAGGGAAGGATTTGGACAATATTTGGTACACATGGAGACAAGCAATAGGTATGAAAATGATATGAATTGTAAGGAGCTGGCAGGTCTAAAACACCTTGGGGCAGCATCACAAGTGGAAAGATAGTGTTATCAGGCTGTTGCTGGGGTGTTCAACAGTCAATCCAAACAGTGAATGAAGGCCAAGGTCAGAAGTAGGCAGCAACACCTGATGGCTGTCAGATGGCACTCATGCCACATAGTAAAAAAATAATTAAAAAAGGATTATATTTTTGAGGTCTGTTGTAGACTATATAAACCGGCACTGTCTGTCTTGTGCCTGCATGCAAATTTTTAGAACTGCTTAAAAAAAAAACAAAAGCAGGCAGATTAACAGTTGGTCATGGTTGCAATTTTACAGATATTGTCTGTCCAAAAGCAGATTTTTTATTGTCCATATTCAGACATGACAATATGCATTGCTAGTGTGCCTTTCATTGCATGTATTTAGTATTATGATATTGTTCATATGGGTGTTTAGGGTCATACAAAAACACACTCATGCTCACGTTCCCATGGTGAAGGAGCAGACACAGAGAATGCCTCACAGACACAAAAAATAGCACCACAACACCCGATGGAGTATGATAGGTGCTGGATTGTAGGTTTGAAGCCAGGTGGTTGTGGCACCCACACACAAACACACACACACTGTGAAAGTTTCAGTTGTCCAATTCAACAATCCCGACAAAGCAGGAAGTTCTTAAAAATTCTAGCAGTTTTTATTTATTTCAGTTTCATCCCAGTTTTCTGTAAAACTTGGTTCTGAGTCTTTTGAAGTCAGTAGTGACTGTACCGTCTCCTCCTGCTTGCAAAGAGGAGGTGCAGGTCGCTTTCAGCGCCACAGAACCCAGGACGAAATAATCCAGCCGGAGATGAGATTAAGTTACAGGGGCTTGATGGCCATCTTGTCCCCGGGTTAAAAATCTGGTACTCATTACAGAAAACTTCACGGTTTTTTAAAATCATTGTAGAGGGGAAAAAAAACACCAAAAAGTATATCTTTGTTGGGCTAATAAAAATAAAGAAATAAAATATAAAGTTGGGAAAATAAATCACTTGTACAAAAGTGATTCCCAGATGTTGCCCCTATTTGACCCTGTGACCCATTGTCTTTAGTTTATAGGTTATTTTTATGCAATCTCTTAACCTACATAAAACCAGCAATAATCCAGATCTTTTAATAAACTAATTATGTTAATAAAACACACATACACAAAAACACACTGTAAAATAAACATTACTCTGATATGCAGCCAGATTGATGACCTGTTTTTGTAAGTAGGTAATGTTATACACTGCTTTGAAAATAACAACTTTTTTTATTTAGTTATAATAAGTTTTGCTCTGATAAGCATTTGATCTTCCCCAGAGCTCCAGATTATCTATCCATCATCATAGAGTTTAAAGTTCACCAGCAGGCGTTTTTTCCCCATTAACTCTTTAGGTGCTGTGATAACCGTAGCACTTCCTGTTTCTACTATCTCTCCCGCCTGCAGATGCAGATCAGTGATCAAAGCCTGAAAACCAGCTGCCTCCTTGCAGAAGGAACAGCGAAGGAGTCTGACAGAACTGTGTTTTCAGTTCAGCGAGTTACGTTATGTTGTCTTTGCAGTAAAAGATCCCAATCTGAATTACTCTGAACTTTAAGAAAAAAGCCATACAAACATCCAACTCTGCTCTGTTTCCGCCCCGTTATTTGGATAACACAACCTTCAAACCCATGCAGGCTCAGAGCTAAAGCTCAGATTTGACCCAGTACGTCATAAATTAAATTCCAGACCAGCCTGCAATGATAAAGATACTAATTACTTGTTTTCCTAAAGGCTTCGTATTTGTTATTTTACTGTCAGTTATAATTGGAGCAGCAGGTTTATGTTAAGGCCCTGAAAACTGTAGTGAGCTGATAAAAAGCAGCTGCAGGTTCGGTGTCTTACAGCCAGGCTCATGAGGGCTCTAAGTTAAGGGTTTGGCATTTTATTTGCTGGATCAAAGCTTTCAGCAGTAGATTCAGATTAAAACAAGGCTCCGAAAACAAATGAATTCTACATTTACCATGCTGCTTTTTGTTCTCCACATTATTTTTTTTAAGTTTTGACTTCCAAATCTCACTCTCCAAGAGTTTATCCTCTAATGGTTCAGATTTTTTTTTTTTCTCATTTGACCAATGGTTTTAATGTTGTGGTTGTAAAATCTTACATAGACCAGAATAAATTCAAGTTTGTTCCCTGTGGTGGATTGCACAACCCTCTCTGTAACCAAACTCTTATTTTATATGAAAGTAAATTAAAACCAGGGGCTGCCTGTAGTGGTTGAAAAAAAAAATGTAAATGAAAACAGAAAAACAATCAAAATGACAATCAGGGTTGCGCACAAATTGCATGTTTTGTAGTAAAAGACTTATAAACAAACATCTTTATGTTCATTCTGCTCCTTTAATGGCCTCCAAAGCAGAGTTTGTCTGCTTTCTGAGACAAAGGAAGGAGGTGGTGGGTCCCTACAGGAGGCCGAAGCTTAGCGTCAGTCTGGTGGAGATTAGAGCAGAAAGTTTTACCTCTGCAGACTGAGTGTGAGACAGACCTGTAAACAATTAACTGTGGTATCTGTGCAATAATGCCGGCTTTAAGAGGACCTGGAGTTATGCTGCGGGCGTAAGGGCACAATAACAAATAATGCAAATACACTAATAGGATTTGTGCTGTTGAGAAGAGCCAAAAACTATCATATCCTTCAAGCTTTATTCCTCCAACCTTCAGCTTTCACTGTGGAATTTGATGTTTTTATCCTCAAGATGCCTGTTTTACACTTTTTATTGTTTCTATTTTGCAGAGCATCACTCCCTCAGTGTGTCATTTTATAGACGTTCCACCGGCTGTTTTTTATGTGATTTTCTCAACATTACAAGCAGATTATTTTGTTATATTGAGATTTTTCTTAGTTTGATCTCATTAACTCAAGAATGCAAAGCAGTTTTTTCTTTAAACCCAGTTATTATTGTCATTACCCTTGGAGATGATCTGTAATAGTAATGTGTTGATAAGTCATGATGGTTCCTCAATGTGACATTTTCAACTTGAATCAGTTGACGATGAGATTTCTGATTAAGAAGTACTCTTGAATTTATTTGTGGTTTTAAAAGAGTTTTAGCATAAAAGTCTTATTTTTAAAAAGGCATCATTAAAACATTATCACAACAAAACAAGTTCAATTATCTCAAGATAAATAAATATAAATAAATCATTATTACAGGATAATGTTATAAAAATAACATTCTAAGCCTGATAGCTCTTGGCTTATGTACTTGACTTGTTTTCCAAACAAAAAATATCTAGCTTATTTTTCTTTTTATGCATTTTTGTTTATGTTTAACACAACTTACACTGAATTACAGAACGCTAATAAAGACTATATTACTTGCTGCATCACCTAAAATAGATTTTCTTTGCTAATTAAGTTGATATGCCTTATTGTGATAATTCAAGAATATGTATCATTACTGTTCATATTTGATTACTTAAATGTAGTGACACGATCTAAATAGTTTGAGTTTGAGGAATGATGCCACCTTGTGGTAACTATGTTGCAGTGGCACTTCCCAGCATACATTTAACAATTATGTTTTGGTGTAAGGAAAGCTTATGTTTTTAAGTGATAAAAGATTGTATTTTTGGCTGTGTCAGTACAGACAAAAAATCTAAAGGGTGCAAAGGGGTGCAGATGCTCAAAATGTAAAAAAAGACAAAATAAAATAAATGTTTAAACACATAACTGATATAATTCACATCTGCTGAGTTAAAGCAAATCAGATTTAAACAGAATGTAAATATGGAATTTCAAGGTTCTGTCTGAGCCTCATTGGATCATTTCCTGCTCCATGGACCAAACCAGAATCTGTAAAACTGATGCAGTATTTTTTTTTTTTTTTTACAATAATTACCAACTTCTGTGTTTTGTTAACAACACAGTCCCTGGTGTGAGTTGGAAAGAAGTTTCCCTGACTGGCTAGCTTCCACAGTGTGGACAGTCTCAGAACTATTGCATCATAGAGGCTATCTGGTAGTCCAGCAAACACATCCCAGAACAGCCTCTTTCCATCAACAACACCTTGCAGGACTACAGAATACCAGTTTTTATGGTTGAAATAGTCAGTGTGGTGTAGTTGTAATGCAATGATGGGCATGCAGGAGCCATCAAAAGCATCAACACAGTGTAGCAAGATCCCATCTGTTCTCAAAATAAGCTGCAATCTCTCTGAATCTCCCTTTATGAGGAAAAGCAACTTGTTCTGGCACCAATGAAGTCTGTACTGCAGCATAAACCTCCTGCACACTGTTATGATGCTTTCCCTAGATGTCTACTACTCCCTTTCTCTGAGCCAGTAGCAAGCTTCAACAGTGCAACAGCCACTCTCTTCAAGGCCTCTACTGACCGACCACAAACAAACCCTCTAATAAGACTCAACTGGAACATAATCATAGTGTGTTTCTTTGGTGTGTGCAGAGCTGTCTGCAGCCAGAGATCAATCTGTTGATTAGGAGATAAAGCAGACAATACTGAGTGAAAGAAATGATGGAGAAGAAACACAAATCGCTGATGGAGGCAGCAACAGAAGGAGGGTTGCATGATTCCATATGCATCACCTTGACACAAATTATTTATTCATAGCAACAGTTTTGGATGAAAGAAGCTAAAAATAATAAAATTGTACCTAAACAGATCAACTGCAAGATCTTTGTAGTTTCAGGCTTGTTTTTGTGCAGTTTATCATATTTTCTGTCTCTTTATGACAAAGCCACAGAGGAACCTCAAAGCAGACGGAAGAATCATGAATGTGGGAGTGCAGCTCGTGTAGTTTTACAACAGTCAGGATTAATGAACTGTCTGCAGACTCGTATATTCTCTGGTTGCTTTAGACAGAGAAAAGCCAGGCTTTGTGCCAGAAAAGCAATTTTACATTTCGGAGAGCAGATTCTCTGTTGTGGGGTTACTTCAGGGTGCAACTGGCCAAAGAAAACTGAACAAAAACTTAAGGAGGCAGAGCCGGAATGTCAAGATTTATTCAGATGTTCATTTGGGGAGTGTCGACCTTGTCTGGAGGGATTCTGTAAGGTCTCCAAGTTGTGAATTTGCTTCTTTATTGTTTAAGATTTGATTTCTATTTCAAAAGTCTCAAAGGGTTTTGATTCTGATGTGCAGCAGGAGCTTTAAATCTCTCACTTTATGTACAATTTGAGGATTTTTTTAAAGAAAATGGCTGCTCAGTTTGAAGGCACAGATCAGCAAACTTACCTCCTAATCACTGCATTAGCCTCATTCATCCATACGTCCATTATGTCATCCAGTCATCCACCAAGTCATTACACTGTACTCTAAACTAAATATTGGTAAATACTAAATGAAGGAACAACTTTTACTTGGGCACAGCACATTAAAAAAACAACACACATGCAAATAAGAGAATTATAGTCTTCATGAGTGTGAGTCAAAGAAAAAACATTGAAAGCCTGATCTTCCATTGTCTTGATGAATAAATTTGCAGATAATGTGCAGTTTATTCTGGCTAGACTTGAAACATAACTTTTTCACTTTTTATGCACATATAATGTTGAATGAAAAATAAATTGTTCATTCTTTTAGACTTCACTGTAGAATTGGAAAAAAAAAAAGCTAAACAAGGCTAAAACATAACATTTTGTAGTCTCTGTGGATAAAGTTTACTGAATAAATTAAGACGTATAGGTCTATGACAGACGTGCAGGTTTTGGTCTATAGGCGCGTTTTTTTCGGAAACCTCGCGAGATTTCCATGGTCTCGCCCTCGTATTGGCTCCCACAAGGTGTCACGTGTCTACGGAGCAAAAATCACCCGGGAAAAATAAGAAGAAGCAGAAGAAAAGGTTATCCCTGGTCCTGCAGAACTTGTTGACTCTCTTTGTGTTTTTAAAATGCCCGCCACTTCAGAACTCTACACCGGGGACATGCAGCGGGACACGGAGGACACACCGGCGGAGAAGAGGAAGGACAAGTCCGGGTTTCTGTGCGACGAACGCGGATACCTGGACCTGGTCGAGCACATCATTGATAAGGGCCGCAGGAAGGGAGACCGAACCGGGACCGGAGTCGTTTCTGTGTTCGGTGCTCAAGTCAGATACAGCCTGCGAGGTATTGTTTACTTATTTATTGTTTATTTATTTAGAAACAGTGTGTCCGCACAGTCATGTAGCTACCACCTTTTAAATACATGTGAGATATTTTAGTGTTTGCTGGTAATGTTACTGATAAATGTATGAATACTGCTATATTTCTGTCAAAACTCCATCTTTTTAGTACTTGGAGCTGCTGGTTTGTTCATCTGCATCAATGTCACACAGTCTGTTTGTGTTTTTATTTGTAGACCAGTTTCCCTTGCTGACAACCAAGAGAGTTTTCTGGAAGGGGATCCTTGAAGAACTGCTGTGGTTCATCAAGGTGAAGCTGATGGAAACGAGGACGCCATCCTGCTGCAGGCTTGCCTGGACACATCATTAACCAGTCTCCGGTGTTTGGTTGTTGCATCGCAGGGGTCGACAAATGCCAAGGAGCTGTCGGAGAAAGGCGTGAAGATCTGGGACGCCAACGGGTCCCGAGCCTTCCTGGACAACCTGGGCTTCACCGACCGAGAGGAGGGGGACCTCGGGCCCGTTTACGGGTTCCAGTGGAGACACTTTGGTGCAGAGTACAAAGACATGCATACAGGTGCCGTAATCTGTGTCCCAACTTCATCCTCTTCTCTGGAGGGAAATAACTTGTTTTAGATTTACTTGACAAATAAAGGTGTCATTTTAGTTTTTAAACGTTTGTAAAATTTACCATTAATTATAGAAATGTTGGTGAAGGAGTACTTCCTGGATCTAAGGTGTGAATTAGTTTAAACTACATGATCACCAAAATTCAGACTTAAAATATCTCTAGGTTCTTTTTTTAATTATTTGCAGCCCATCAATGGAAATTAGTCTGTATTAATTATTACAACACGGATCATGACACCAATACAAAGCATCACATTGCAGGATGTACCTGATATCACATATCTGTGCTGACTTTATCAAGTTTTCTATCAATGTTTCTTAGTGGAAACCTGAGAAATCTTATTTTTTTTGGATCACTCCTCTGTCTTAAAAGCACTAAGACAGGTGTTTTGTGACTTTCCAGAGCTTGAAATTACAATATTCCTGTTGGTGTAAGCTGCAGATACAGATTTATGTCTGAAGGTGGCAGAGTTGCACCATTAAGTGGAATTTTAACCTGAATTTTACAATGAGACATGATTACTTCCATCGTACTAGAATGCCAATACTAGTCTTTTATTCCTCCATCAGATTACACGGGACAGGGTGTGGACCAGCTGCAGAAAGTGATCGACACCATCAAGAAGAACCCAGAGGACCGGCGGATCATCATGTGTGCATGGAACCCCAAAGGTGAGTCACGTTTCTTTGTTCCTCAAACAGTCAGTTAGTTAGTTTTTTCACATTTCTTGTGTCGTTTCAGACCTCCCCCTCATGGCTCTGCCCCCCTGCCACGCTCTCTGTCAGTTCTACGTCTGTGACGGTGAGCTGTCGTGTCAGCTGTACCAGCGCTCGGCTGATATGGGTCTGGGGGTGCCTTTCAACATCGCCAGCTACGCTCTTCTCACCTACATGATCGCACACATCACAGGACTCAAGGTAGGAGTCAAGTCTCCGAGTGTGTTTTGTCCATCAGTGCGTCGTCCATCGCCTCGCACGTTTTCATTTCTATTTTCTTATCCTTCAGCCTGGCGACTTTGTTCACACTCTGGGAGACGCACATGTCTACATCAACCATATCGAACCTCTTAAAGTGCAGGTGAGCTAGTTTTAAAAAAAGAAAAGTTAAAATTCCTTCTTTGTTCTGCCTGATTTTTAAACTCACACAAGCTCGTGTGTGTCGATGTGCAGCTTCAGAGGGAGATTCGAACTTTCCCTACACTGAAAATCAGGAGAAAAGTGGAAACCATCGACGACTTCCAGGCAGAGGACTTTGAGATCTGTGACTACAACCCGCACCCCACCATCAAGATGCAGATGGCAGTGTGAAACCCCAAATCATAAGATGATTAGGGATGATTGTTGTGCTTTAAGCTGTACTGTACACAGGTTTAAATGTTAGCCTGCAGGAAGTGACTTAAATGTGGCTTTGGATAAGATGTTACAGAAAATGTTATGAAATTATTGTCTTGTTTTAGGTGTTTTATATTTTATTAATAAATTGTCTAATTCTGTAAGTAAAAAAAGTGATCTCTGTTGTAATCAAACAATGAACATTATAAAAAATTATACTAAGTTTGTGTAGAAATGTTTCTAATCTTAATACAAAGGGTTTGATATTGCAGCCCCTTGCTAACAGGAGTAAAACATTTTCACTTGCAGCAGTGAAACGTTTTAAAATGCAGTCCCTATTTCTTCATTTGCAGTTTCCAAACGTCTCCTTCAGGGTACTGATGTTTCTTCACTGATGACTCCAGCATCTCACAAGAATACCCTGGATCCTAAAATCAGGAAGCATCATGCACATAAAGACACTGATCTGTCTGAAACTTATTGTGAGCAATGTAGATTGTTTATTTTTTGTTGTTGTTTTTATTATTTTTAGATCTACCTTCGGGGGCATGTAGCAGGCGTTTTGTATCACCACAGGACTAGTGAAGTGCTCATGGAGATGGTCCACATATTCACACATTCTGGGAAAAAAAAGGGAGGTTGTTGTAATGGGTAAATATTTACGGTGACTAAAAACAACCCCTGCATTTACCGGTTGCTGAGATTCGCCGACACGCAGATGTAGTCGAACAGAATGAGATGTTGGACGAGCTCACACAGACCGACTCCTCCGGCGTGAGGACACACAGGTACTGAAAAAAACCCCCAAAGATTTCTAAATATGCATCTCAAAAGCATTAACACATACAACTAAGTACAGCAATTAGAAGCACTTTTTATATACAGGAAAAAGAGATTTCCTTTAGTCTTTTTTTTTTTCTTTTAATCAAGCAAGTGGATAATATGTGTAGTCACATGTGTAAAAGATGAAGTTATAACAGTATTACCTTTAAACTTATGGGCCATCAGCAGCACAGCCAGGTTCTCGTTGACGCTGCCCAGCCGACAGCTGTCTATTTGAACAAACTGAAGCGCTGAAACCTGGAGTAGCTGCTTGAACATCACCCTGTTGTGACACTGCAGACAACACGCGACTAAAACCAACAGATAATATCACCTGAACAAATCCAGTATGTCTGTGGTACTTTACGTGTATGAGAACAAACTAGAGGTCCGACCTGCTCCCCTGTAGCCACCCCGATCCCGAGTGGAGCCAAAGCCTGCGAAAAGAAACCCAGAGGTCAGATTCTTTAACAGTAATGGCAATATTTATTGTTGGAAAGCAGAAGCCCAGATACAATGAGCTTCCTTTCTAGGGTGGCTGGACTCAGCCTTAGAAATAAGGTAGGGAGCTCTGTCATCCAGGGGGAGCTCAGAGTACAGCTGCTGCTCCTTTGAATGGAAAGAAGTCAGTTGAGATGGATTGGGCATCGGACGCCTCCTTTGGAGGTATTTCGGGCATGTCCCACTGGGAAGAGAACTCAGGGCAGACCCAGAACTTGCTGGAGGGATTATATATCCACTCTGGACTGGGAACTCCTTGGGATCCCCCAGGAGGAGCTGGAGAGTGTCGCCAAGGAAAGGGAGGTCTGGGTTTCTCTCCTGAACCTGTAGCCTCCATGACCCGACCAAGGATAAGAGGTAGAAGATGGATGGATGGATGGATGAAAAACAGAAGTGCACACTAGTAACATTTCCAATATGGTGATTTCTAATCTAATCTAATCTTCCAGCTAATTCTTACTAGTGAACATCAAGCAGTAGAGGAAGTGAGAGAGAGACTTACTCTTATAATTCATGTTTCACTTTATCAAATATTTGTAAGCAAAACTGAAGATACTTCAGCGTTCTTTAACAAGCTTGGACAATCATTTTTCATTCCCAACCCTGCAAGAGGCCACAACCAGACCCGGTCTGATCTGATCTGCAGGACCTTGGTTATCCCAAGAGTTAATTTATAAGCACAAAACATACCCTACTAAAAAGGCAGCTAATTACTTTAAAGACACAAAGCCACCACAAAGAAACACAAAATGAACTTTAGAGAAACAAAACTTCAAAAAGACCATTTCAGAGGCACAAAATTAAAAGATGCCAAACAAACACGAAGATCTAAAAAAGGACATAAAAAGACAAACTATCCCAGAGACACGAAGCCACAAATCAACAAAAAAACACTACAAGCAAAATGTTTAAAACAACCACTACAAAATGACACAAAAATCCCACTGAGAAACACAAAACAACAAAATAACCATGGAAGACATAAAGAGTTTTCGAAGAGAAATTAAATGAGCACAAAGGAGGCTGAAGATGAATACAACTCATTCGTTTTAATTCTGCCTCTTCAAGTCTGGACTGTCATGATCAAATGTCCTGCCTTAATGAATGAGCAACCTGGAAACTAACATTTCTAAAGGTCTCACCTTCGAAATTGCAGCGTGACCCAGGATGTCGTCTGGAGACGTGGGCTCCTCAATCCAAAGAGGTTTGACCTCAGCCAGCCTGGACACCCAGCTGATGGCCTCAGCTACGTCCCATCTCTGGTTGGCATCGATCATCTAAACACAAAAACACTTATTTCAAACTGTATTTTAAATGTACTGAAAGGAGTAGTGGTAAAAACAACCGTACCAAGGTGTTCCTGGGTCCAATCATCTGCCTGATGAGGCGACATCTGCGGATATCGTCGTCTAGGTCAGCACCAACCTTCACCTTAAACTTCGTCCAGCCATCCTTAAGTGCATCTGTACAAAGCTTAAGAAGACACATGGATAACATTTAAATCAAAAGAGCGATGCGGTGTGCTGTGTGTTTTACAGTCCAGAGACCTGTTTGAGCTGCTGGTCCGAGTATCCGAGCCAAGCACAAGAGGTGTTGTACGCAGGATAGCCCTCCTTCAACATCTGATCCTCTGGCAGGTGAGAGAAATGATCCCATAAATAATACATACTTGAGGAAATTAGCTTTAATAGAGCTTACTGGAGGGGGTTGTGCTGGCTAAAAGCCCTCATCTAGCTTCTAAAGAGGCTATTAATTCAGCAAAATCCCATTTGGGCAGGAAGTGAATGACTCTTCAGCGTTCTCACCCCTCTGCTGTTTGTCCTCTCGTGCTTTCATAAGTATGTCTGAATAAGAAAGAGAAGCAAAGAGAGTCTGCTGCTTTGATAAAACCTCACTCAGAAACAAGCCATTTTTTTTTTAAACTAAGCCTTACCCAGAGCTTCCTCCTCTGTGAGAACATCAGTGATATATCTGAAGTCGATGCATGAGACAACCGCCTTTGGATCCTGAGTTGACACGTGAGACAAAAATATTTCCCTCATGTCCACATCCAGGACATAAACCAGTGATCTCGGTTATTTATGACTCACCATGTCGACAAGCAGCTTCCACAGCGGCTGAGGGCAAAATGACAGCAGGTTGTGAGTCACGACATGTCGTGTTTGTGAGAGAAACTGTCATTTACTGACATCACGGTATATGCAAAGGCCCCACCTTGCTCTCCGCTCGAGCCCACAGGTCCCACACAGCATTCAAGACTGCAGCAGTAGCCAGGTGGATCACGCCCTTCTCTGGACCCAGCTGACAACATGACTGGCATTAAAAACTCTTTTTGATTGCTGTATTTTGTCTGTTTGGCATTATTTTGCTATGAGATTCAGCTGAGATGAGCTTTGGCAACAAACACAACTCCATGTTGAAAAACCCGGATTCAAGAGCTCAAACTGTGCACCATGTTTGTTTTGATCATTTTGTCTAAGAGGAGGACTTCTGGATTCTGGCAACAAAAAATCAATGACCAAAAAGGATTTGTGAATTTGAAGAAGTCATTCTTTAAACATTTCCGTCTTGAGCTGTTTATCACAAAGATAGAAACGTATGATTTGTAAAGGCAGATATTCAGTCATGAGAGCTTGAAACACTAAGCCTAAATGTTATTTAGGACCAAATTCATTGCTTCGGCTTTGTCCACGTCAGTTTATTTAATATTTATTACTAGGCATCTGCTCTTACCCATCTCATCTGGCCATCACTGGTCAGCAGGCGGTAAAACCCTCGAAAGTTGCTCACGATCTCCTGCAAAGATTTCCCAACAACCAGTCCTGCCAGGGATTGGATGGCGCACACCACTGCAGGATTCCAAACAACAACAACAAAAACAGCCTTTAAGGAGGATAAAAGCTTCCAGAGAGCTCTACACTTTCATCAGTACCTGTAACCTTCATGGAGGTATTAGAGGAGGTTTGTATGGCATCTGAAAACTAGATACTATAAAAATCTACTAACTGGCCACAAGGTGGTGATGTAGGTTTTGTATAGTTTTAGTAAAGAAGAAAAGAAATGTTTCCTTTAAGAACAGTCAGAAATACACAAACCTGTCTGATCCGAGCACTGGGCTGTGAGCATTTTACTTCAAACAAAGGACTCAAGGACTGACTGCTGGAGAGAATTTATTTTGATATCTGTTTGCTAGAAAAGCAGTTTTGCAATTTGGATCTGTCTCTGTGCGAGTAGCAACAACACTTCTATTTTTCTCTGTGACAATAATAGAACACAAGATTACACTCTCAAGTTTTATTTTGGATCGTAATGATTGCTGTTTCATTTGTGTAAACTGCAAAATTTTAAGCTCAGTAAAAAGCTGTAAATTTATCAGTTAATATCATTTTGAAATCTAATGTAGAGGATCTTAAAAAGGTTATCAAACAAACAACAATGCTTATATTTATCTTTTTGTCCTGTAGCAAATATGAGCATATATTTGACTCATTCTCTTAGAGGCATTCTTGTCTCATTATTTGCTCTTTACACATCTTGTTTTGACAGCTTTGTTGAACTTATTCACTTTGTGTCTCATTTCTTAAAATTCAAAATGCCAAATTCTTTGGCATTTAGTTGTTTTGTGTCTCATGGTGATCATTTTGTGGCTATTTAGAGTTCATTTAAGTTCATTCTTTCGAGCTTTTTTGTGCCTTGTGTCTCATTTTGCACATATTTGCAACCTTTTTGGCTTACTGGATACATTTTTGTTTCTTCTCGTGGTCTTGTGTTTTCCAATTTGTACTCATTTGATGTCATTTCTTCTGTGTTTATCGTGTATCTCCCCCTTTTTTTGACCTGTGTCCATGCTGCGCTGTTCGCGTTGGGATTCGAAAGCAGAAATTCCGAGCTCGTGCCGAGCACTTGAACGCCTCGCCAAATTAGTACCGTTTCCGAGATCTGCAGAGGCTCGCTGTAATCTGTAATCCTCACCGATTTCAGTTCCTTTCCCCAGAGTGAACGTGAGGCCGAAGCCTTTCAGTCCACTGTCCGTGTCCAGAACCACATATGCGGCTGAATAATCCGGGTCTGTGTGCTGCAGGAGCGGGGACAGAAAAAGGAGAACGAGGCTCGCTGAATAAACCCCTTTGGCTGTGGCGCCATGTTTGTTTGTGCAGAAACTTCTTACCATCGCGTCTGAGCCGTGCTGCTCCAAAGACGTCGGAAAACGCACATCCCTCACTGTCAAATTAATAATCTTGTGCAACATTTTTCTTTTTTAAAAAAAAAAAAAAAAGCTTCGTGGTGCCTTGTGAAGTCACCTGCAGAGGTTAAGCCCTCCCACTTCACTTCACATGATCATTGGTTAAACTATTACTACACACTTAAAGAAACACGTTATAACATTTCAAAAACAAGGAGGGAAACATGTTTTTATTGTACAAATTACACAGATATTCTCCCCAAACCTCCCTCCCAAATGCAAACAGCAGTTTTTTCATTTCTATCAACAATCATATAAAAACGAGCCCTTCTTTTACAAGGTCAGTTCTTGTCACAGAAGAGCCCAGATGAGCAAAATTCAGAGATAAGCGTTTTCAAAAAAACTGCAGTCATCTTAAAATGAAGTGTTTGACCCATCAGTCCAAGAGTTGTTCGCAGTCACAGTTTTGTAGATTTTTCCTGAAAAAATACTTGTCAGTAAAATCCTTCGTCATGCTTGGCTGGAAGCAACTTTGCATCTCATGATGACTTGTCAGCAAGCCACACGTCCATAATTTCCATCACTGATTCCTTGTAGTAAAACCAAAGCAGTAACACATTATAGAGCGCATTTGGCTGCAGTGATGATAGTGAACCAGCGGTAGCCAGGACAGAGCGTCAGAGGGTGGTGAACAGGAGAGAAACGTCTTTAAATGGAGCTAAAACACAACGTCCATGTGATATGAACAAAATTCATACCCAAATAAATTGGTGCATATCAAAAATAAACTGAAGATCCACCCACACATGACATGAATAAAGTAAAGTTTTGTTGGGTTTACTTTTGGAACATCACCCTTATATGAATCATGATTTAAAAAAAAGAATCAACCGTCTGAGACCTACTATCAAAATATTATAAAATTTGAAATAATTATGCTAAATTCCCTAATATACTAAAAGGACTACAATTTAGAGGCAGATGAGCATAACATTTCCACATTAAACCACATAAAAAGCCAACTAATCAAACTGATGTGTATTTTTTTTTCCTTTCTGGAGGCTTAATTACAGCTTATTTCACAGAAACAGAAGAATCCCACATGTAGCGTATTTAAAACATTAATATCTGTGCCTATAACACCCCCCCAAAAAAATCCCACAGCAACTTTTTGTAGTTCCATCAGTGAGCATCAAAATATGAATGGACGCTGGGGGAAAAAAGTGTGGCGTGTGCAAGCGACACAGGCTTCTATAGACTCGTGTGTCTTTAAAGGAGCCTCTTCTGGCTATAGGTTTTCTCCGGGCTGGTACTGAGGCTCGGTGGAGGTGAAATAGTCCTCCAGGAAGGACTGCAGGTACTCGAACGTGGGCCTCTCGTCTGGCTCCTTCTTCCAGCAGAGATTCATCATCTCGTGCAGAGACTCGGGGCATCCCTGTGGGCAGGGCATCCGGTAGCCTCTCTCCACCTGCTCCAGCACTTCCCGGTTCACCATACCTGAGGAGAGGGAAAACAGAAGATTACTACGCCCTCTGTATTGCTTTTGTCTTTCACTGAAGGCTAAAATCATCTCTCAACATGGCTTAGGTCAGTCTGAATGCTCTAAAACTTTCTTAAGTGGTGTTTCTTATATTTAAAATGAGCAAAAACCGGTTTACTCTTCACCCACTGAGTTTGTTCTTACTGCTGCATCCTGAAAGCATCCTAATTATTTTATGACTGAGTCTTTATAACATTTTTGAAGTGTTTATAACACACATTTCAAGCTCTTTGGTGTTGCATTTCAACTTTTGTGTTGTGCTTTTTACACAGGTCTCATGCCTTCAGCAATGTGAAAATAAAACAAACTTCTTTTTTTTACGTAAAATCATCACTACTTGAAAAATTTAGGTCGTGAACAAAGACAGTTTATTTGCTTCAGATGCTTTTTTACTCTAAACAGCAGTGTAACATCTTTTCTTATAATTAGAATAAAATTATATTCCTTTTAGACTTTTTGACACATACTATTTTGTTTATTTTCTGTCTTTGAACTAGTCTAATAATTGTTTCAGCGCTTCATTAGATACACAGAGCAGACATGTGCAGGAAACTACAGGCATAGCTCCTCACAGCAGTATGATTCCAGCAGATGGCCATTAACAACAGAGGTGTTCAGTCTCCCGATCACTAACCCCCCCACCCACCAGATGGCCTCATCTAATCTCAAATCTGCTGGTATGTGTGTGTGTGAGAGAAAGGGTGTGTGTCAGTTTTCTCCCTGCAGAGGTATAAACAAGCACAGACACTATCAGACAGCCTCATTTCATCCTCTGGCATTAACAACCTGACAAATTGGAGCAAAGCTGCCATGGTTGTGAATCACTAACCCTCTGCTGCTCAAATCATCAGGTGTGTGTGTGTGTGTGTGTGTCACTCACCTGGGTAGGGTACCCTGCCTTTAGTAACAAGCTCAGTGAGGAGGATCCCAAAGGACCAGACATCTGATTTGATGGTGAAGCGACCGTACAGCGCCGCCTCCGGCGCCGTCCATTTGATGGGGAATTTAGCTCCTTGAGTTGAAGAGAAGTTTCCATTAGAGGTTGGGTTGTTTCCTTTTTAGCATTCTGACAAAATAATTATAAAATGAAGGCCTAACACACCTAGGACTCTTTGAATGTGTGCATATTGCCCACTGCCTTTCATGTCAGAGTTTTAAACTAAGATAATTGTATCTTGAAGAATTATGGTTTTAACCTTTTTGGTTAGATCTTGTTATTAATGTTATGCATGATTGCATTTAATACTGCAAGATCTTGCCTGATCTCTTAGCACTTGGAGCATGTGTTGTAAATGACTTTCTGCTACTACCACACCAAATTCTAGCTCAATATCTGTAAAACTGGCGGTGTTATAGCAATTTGTTTTTCTTTCTTTCTGTTGCAGTATAAAGCTGCTGTTGTGGGGTCCCTGTAGCAACAGATTCACTTCCTTGAGGTATAATTTCGCACCCACCTCTAACTGTTCATCTCAGACAGATAAATTCTCCCAGTGTGTGAAAAGTGAAACTACTCAGAGCAAACAGAAGCATCGGGTTTCCACTATCACTCTAATTTATTACAATGGGAGACAACATGGTGTTATACTTGCTGTGAGGTTGCTGCTCTTCCCATTTCTAACCTGACACCCCAGCGATTCACACTGTTTCTCTGTGTGTTTTTGCGTGCAAACCTTGTCTCGCTGTGTACTCGTTGTCTTCTATCAACCTGGCTAAACCAAAGTCGGCGATCTTGCACACCAGGTTCTCGCCCACCAGTATGTTTGCCGCACGCAGGTCCCTGTGAATGTAGTTCATCCTCTCGATGAAAGCCATTCCATCAGCGATCTAAAAATAAAACATTTGTCTGCTTCGGTAAATCTTTTTTAGCTTCTTACACTTTGAGGATCTGTCAGACGTAAAACAAAGTGAAGGAATAAAAGAAAATCTGTTGGGAGAACATCTTCACCTGACATCGTGTTTATTTTTAAACAGAAAACTCGGAGGCTTAAAATAGAGCTTTGAACTCAACAATACACAGACAAAAGAATCTCTGTCTTTGAAAAGCAGGTATTTGTTTCACCTTTGCAGCCATGTCCACCAGTGTGACGAGCTTCAGGAATTTACCATCGCCTTCTTTGACGAAGTCAAGCAAGCTTCCTGTAACAAGAGCAAGACAATGTTGATGTGAGCTAAATGAACAAAAGATTATAAATATACTCCTGTTAGTTATGGACGATATGTTCAGCAAAATTAGAGTCTGAGAAAGTGCTGAGGGGCAGGAATATTAAAGATTTTATGGGGTGTTTTTGTGCCAAAAAAACATTGAGATTTATTGGAACAGAAACATTTTAGTGGATTAAGAAATGCTGAAGTGTAACTTGAATAAAACCAAATAATACATCGAACAGGAAAATGTTTTACTGTGTGATTAGCAGTGATATTTGATCCAGTTTTCTCTTTTAGTGTCTATGAAACTGTGGAAAATATTAAACAGTTGCGCTCATAAAATGGCAACAAATTGCAAGCTTTTAGGATGAAGCATACATTACAAGGTGACCATTTAGCCACACAAATTCAATCACTCATAATACTCTGAGAAAAAAAGTAAACGCAATACAGCTGAAGCTACAAAAACCTCCCACCAAACGGCTGCAGTTTTCAGTTCCTGGCTTTAAGGAACCACAGGGGACTTCCATGAACTCTCAGCCTGTTCAGCATATTTTATAAAATGCTCATAAAATTTACATTCTTCCTTCAAGGAAGTTTCCAAGCATAAATCTGACTCTGTTGCTGACATACGGAAGCCATGATATCTGCTTTATGCCTGAAAAGTCTGCAGGCTCAGACTTCACGTTTTGTTTATTTTCAAAAATAGACCTCATTAGAATCATGTAGCGCAAAACAGCTGAGCTCTTTTATTCTCAGAGAGATAAAAGCTTGTAAAAATGCCAGTATGTAGGTTTTCAACAGACTGTCAGGCAGGGTTTAGGTACCTTTGGACATGTACTCTGTGACAATGTAGATGGGTTCCTCAGATACTACTGCGTAAAGAGGCACTAGTTTGTCATGCCTGAGTTTCTTCATGATCTGAGCCTCCTGGAGGAAAGCCTCAGGAGACATTGTGCCCGGCTTCAGCGTCTTTATGGCCACCTTAGTAGTGCCGTTCCACGTGCCTGCAGAGACAGAAACAGGAAGTAAAAAGCTCAGAAGCCACTGGGGGAATTAGTGTAAGTAATCGTCTGGGAGAAGGAGAATATCATTAATTAGGTCTGGTAATTGCTTGGACATGTGCTGTCATGCATGCACTCATTGAAGAAATAACCCTGGGTTAAACAGATTTTAACTCTCAGCAGACAACTCCTCCGTTTGGACAGAAACACACAAGAACATGGTGTCTGCATCACCTCCATAAACCTGGAGTTGTTTTACAGGTTTGTGCAAAAATATAAGTAATAAAAACTAAATACTAAAAGTTTTAGACTTCGCAAAGCCTCGTCTTCAATAAAAAATTCAGATCTTCTGAAATGGGGTTATATAGAAAGGTTATGAACAGTTAATATCTTACCTGTTGTAGATTGCTTTTGCAACTCCAATATCAAAAAATTTCATTGTGCTTCATGTGAACACTATTTAAACTAATACATCATTGTGAGTTTTGCATTAGATGTTATTTACCTAAAACTCTTTTGCAAGCGCTAATAGAAACAGCAGCTTTGAGTGTAACCTGGAGCACTTCCTGCAGCAATATCATAACAATTCTGCCAGAACAACCATGTAACACATGTCTCCCTGCTCCAACACACCTGATTCAGTGGTTAAATCACCTCTTCATGTTCTGCAGAAGCCTGTTAATCACCCATTGATTCAAATCAGCTGTGTTGGAGCAGAGAAACAAGTAAAACATGCAGGATGGTGGCCCTCGAGGACCAGGATTGGACACCCCTGCTCTAGCTCATCAATTCAGTCAGAATTAACCTTCATTCCCCCAAACCGAGGACCATCAAAGAGTTATTTATTACAGATAAGATAATAATTGTTCATGGCCTTTCCACAGAACCCCATTTCAAAAGATCTGAACTTTTGCTTTTGGGTTTCTGAAGATGATCTTACCCATCCAGACCTCTCCAAAGCAGCCCTGGCCCAGTTTGATCTCCAGCTGCAGCGACTCCCTTGGAATCTCCCAGGCATCTTTAGCCAGTCCCTGAGTCTGAGGCTTGACTGTGGGGCAAACTGTGGTCAGCTTGTGGCAGAGACCATCTGCATGCTCTGTGATATAGACAGGGAGGGAAAAATCAGCCGCAATCAAACAGACCCAGACAGTCTGAAGCAGCAGCAGACAGATTTAAATCCACTTTTTTAATGCACCACCTCATTCTGTTTGATGAGAATGGATTGAGATGCTCTTATATCAACCATGATCAAAAATAAATGGGTTGAAGTAGGTTTTTTTTTTTTCATCACAGGAAAAATCTCTCAAGAATCACAGCCGCTTCAAGTGGAATCACAAAGACTCAACCTCAGCCCCCTTCAGGATGACGAGCTGGGAGGCTGAAAATCCTAACTGCACCATTAAGTGCTATTAAAATTAAAGAGCATTCATCTCCCCTAGCAACACAGCGAGCTGTACGACGGGATGATTCTCTGAGATCTGACAAGGCTGTGATGAAGGCAAGTGATGCAAACGGCATACCTGTATAGTGTTTGACGAGTTTCTGTAACGTCTCAAACTGGGCTCGTGTGGTGATATAGTAGCCACCATTATCAAGCTTGCGGATCTTGTAGTGTTTTACGTTGTCTCCTTTGGCTTCATCCCAGTCTCGAATAGAGAGAGAATAAGCCCCTAAAGGAAGACAAGAAGAAACGTTCATCATCACTGTTTTACTTTTGTAGCATTATTAAATTTAGCTGTTATTAAATCTGTATTTTTGTTTAGGTATTCCACCATTATGTACAAAAAGCATCTAATACACTTCTAACTATCTAGTTTAAGCTGTAGTAGTTTTGTTTTGAAATCAAATCAAATCAAACATTTACTTTTTAATTTTTTAAAACCGCAACACCATGAAAATGTGCCATTTTTGCCATCGGGTTTTCATTGTTATTTTATATTACTTTGCATACAAACGTTTGAAACAAACTGAGCACTGTCATGCATGAGACCTTCATGTCTGCTGGAGAAGACATTAACTTCTACACGCCTGAAAGTCACGCTCCTCTGCACACGAGGACAGAATCACCTTTAGTTGTTTCACTTTCTCGCACCAGGAAAGTTCCTCGACTGTTGCCAGGGATGAGCAGCAACCTCTCAGCATCTTTGCGTCCCATTTTGCCAAAGTACCACCTGAGAAAAGGAATAATTTTTTGACAGAAAAACAGCCAAATGAACAAGGGAACGCGTCTGCTTGCTTAGATGATCAAAGGCACACTGTGGAGCTTCTTCCAGGTTGTGGAGGCTGTCGATAATAGATCACACTGAGACATCAGAAACATGCTACTGCCTCTGATACAGGCTCTGTAGATGGAATAATGAGATTATAAAAAGCAGCAACGAGGTCTCACTCTTCAGCCTGAATGGAGTCAGCAGGGGCCACATAATTGCTGGGGATGTAGCCTTTCTTCCCAGTGTTGATGGAGCGAGCCTCCCACCAGTCTCCTTCTCTGCAGGAAGAACAATGAAATGGGAGAGACACGACGAACGGTTCAGCTCAGGACTGACATTTATACATATGGCAGTCTGACTGATAGCAGCACTGAAGCACTGTTAATGGTGGTGGAAATATTTATGTGCCATCCTAATAAAAAGAGCTTGAAATGATACAGCTGTAAATCTTATTTGTCCTACGCGTCTAAACATCTGAACTGAATGACATTAATTTACTTTGCATTACGGCTCGGTAATGTCAGATGAAACCCCTGCAGCACGAGCACAAAAGCAGCAATCTAAGTCATTCATCAAAGCAAAGAAAAGCATAGAGACAGGTGCAGATGAACAACACAGAGTGAAAGGAGGACAGATGCAGACTTCTAAGAAACACATTGAAGGAGAGAAAGTGAAAAAAAAAAAAAATCTTACGTATTGTTGATGATCTGAAAGCGATCACCCTTTTTAAATGTAAGATCATCCGACGTTCTTGCTTCGTAATCATACAAGGCAACAAAGAAGGTAACGCCGCCTGAAAAGAGAAAATCAAGACCTAAATTCATAAATATCTTGTTAGTTTTGAATGTGCTGCAGGACTGGGTGCAGTATTATCAGGTGAGATGGATGAATCTGTCCTTTGAAGGGCTTTTAGATCTGCTGATTTCCTTTGCCTGCTGCAGTATGTACTTGACCTGCATGTAAATATAATTATGACAAGACAAGACATAAACTAAAGAGTCTGTATTCGTGTCACAAATAAATCAGACTAAAGGCAGCAAGTTATTGGAGCTTTTTTCAAAGTAATCACTAAAAACCTCAAGTCATTATTTTATGCAATAAATCAGCTCATCTTTTTAAAATTATTGTGTGTACTGTGTAGCAGCACTCATGCACAGAGGACTTTCATGAACCCACTTACAACAATACTGTCAGCAGTAATCCTATTATCACCTGCTGAAAGCAAACACCACCGCAGAGGCACCTTTGCCCCCCGACTAAGAGCAGATAATCCAACATGGAGGAAGATTATAACCTAAGGCGCAACTAAAAAGGAAGGTTCAGTCCCAGCTCTTTGTTCTGAGGATCACAACTGAGAGCAGAACTGGTGTTAGTGGTAACAACCTCAAATAAAACTGACACCGAGTGCCTGAGGCCCGTAAATATGGAGCAGGATTACTGGTTCTTACACACAAAATCAATGTTATGACAAAAAACACAATCATTCTGTGGCATAGCAAATCTTAATACAGATAAAATGCAAAAAGATCACACAATTTTGAATATTCAAAGATGGAAAATGCTTCACTATTCTTAAAAATTCCATTTGCAGCAAAGCAATGAAGCACTGGTGTCCTTTTTCAGGAAGAAATACTCAAGGACTTCTTACTTGAGACGGCACCAGAGAAGGAGTTGGACATAGGACCAGAGAACGAGGTTGACGTTCCTCCAAAAGGCGTTATGACAGAGGAGGAGCCTCCAAACGGCGTGAGGGTGTGGTTGAAATTTACAGCTCCGGCTGAAGACGAGGGAGCTTGATTCAGCTGCGGCTGGGTCGGATCTGGCCCGTAGTGACCGACGTGAGGCATGGTGGCAGCAGCATTGGCGTCTGACTCTGGGGAGTTCTCCGTCTGATACTTCATCGTGGGGCCTTTGTCTTCTTTGCTTTTAACACAGCCCATTGTCTCGCCCTGCCCGGACAGACACAAGCAGAGGAGATTAATTTATCGTCAACAGAACGGAGAAGACAGGGCAACATGGAGGGAAAGGCTTAGGGTGTGATTAATGATTGCAACATGACGTTTAGAGGCACTGGAACATTACAAAACCAGAATGTAATGACCTGATAATATTTTGTAAATCATTTTGCTGGTGGTTCAACCACTAAGATGTTAAGCTCTGTAATAACTGGGATGTATGGTGAAAAGAAAATCCGCTTTAAATCACTGTTTTAAATATGGCCACGCACATTCAAATTGTGCATTCATGTTAAGAGACTTGTAAAACAAAGGGATAACATGCAGCTTACGGTCATTTTAAGTATTACTACACAACGTTTGATGAATACCAACAAACTATACATTTCTTGTATACGGACCCACACTTCTGTAAATGAATAAGTCATGCTTCCTAATACCTTCATTTCTGCCTTATTACAAATAAAATCAGCCCTTTTTGTGACCCTCATCCAGTGAATAGATCATATAGGTAAAAAAAAATAGGGGAATGAATACAGTGGTGACTTTCAGCAGAAAGAGAATCTTGTATATTTGCAAACCTCCACCTGGCGTGACTTTTGTCCACCACTTTAGCAAAATAAGCTTTTCACACTGATTGATATTTTTATGAACAGACACAGTATTTTGGCACATTATACACAACTAAACTCAGATTTGTTAATGAAAAACCGTTATTTAAAAACCTATTTTATATTAAAGATTGCCCTGATGATCATGTATCTTATATTACAGTTTAAAGAACGGTGCATTGCTGGATTTTGCCGTCAAGAAAATGTGGAGAGAGTGAAACAAACAGAGAAATCTGAACATGGGGAGATCTGAACGATTTTGTTCACCAACAACAACGGCAGGAGTCGTAACTGAGCAGTGAAGAGGTTTCCAACAGGAAACCAAACAAAAGGTGCTTTGGAAAAGATGGTAACAGCGGTAAGGACATCAGTTCACTGAACGACAGCATCACATAAAAGAAACCATCAGTTACAGTGAATTTTTCTCTGATACTGCAGCAGCGACCTTGATGCTGCGAGGTGGGAGGGTTTATTTTTCTATTCCTGAGGGAAGCACAAAACCAAGAGTTCACTGAGTTCTCCAGATGAACCGCCAAGGAAATCAACAAGATGCAGACACACCACAGAAACCTTTGAAAGATTTAGAGCACAAATAAAACTGCACATGTGTTGAATTGCAGGTTGCAACTGGCTGTCCTTTTACAAAACAATTTTAGGAGTAATCTGTCACTGGAGACGTTTCAAAATAGCAGATGTCTCATAATAGATTTCTTACAAAGCACTTGGAATGAGTCTGCTAATAAATCTAATCTCATACTTCAGATCTGCAGCCAACATGCTGAGAACGTTGGCATGAGGAAGGACTTTCTGTTTCTGGGCCAACTTTTCCTTCAGCCTCAGGATGAAACCACTGTCATGGAAAGCAGAGGGCTTCATTCAGTGGTTCACTGTGGTGGTGGTGGTGGGGGTCTCATGTTTAATTACTGAATGAATGGAAGTCTGGTTTATTTGGTCAGGGGCGACCTTATCGAGCTGTAAAACAGGCCCCTGTGTATTTAATATCTACACCTTAAACTGAACATTTTACCAGTCGTTTCATGAAAATGAGTGTCTTAAAACTTTACATCTACAATAAACATTGAGGAAAGTAAAGCAGAACTTCTATTTTTATTAATGAGTTTTATTCACTAACGGCTGCAAGGTAGCACCTGACCTGTTATTTCTGATCTGTGCCCCCCTCAATTCAACTCATCTAATACACCTTCCTTCATTACATTACACAAAAACACCTCCTAAAAATTACACAAAGAAAGCAAAAGGATTAGTAACTTGTGCTTTGTTTGCAGTCAGTGCATTTACATTGTTTTAAAGGGAACAACAGATGACAAAAACCAGGCTGAAAGTTTATATCACTAATATGGTCAAACTAGTAAAGAAAAACAAAAAATGTATAACTTGGAAGTAAAAAGAACTTGTGAAAATGTAAATGAACAAAGTCAAACTGAGAATGAGTAACTAAGTGAAATATCCAGACATACGGCTAATGTAGGAGCTGATGAAATTCAATAGGTGTTTAAGATTAGTTCATAAATATATATATATATATATATATATATTTCTTTTAGCACATAAAACTTTAGAACTGTGTGAAAATTTCTCCCTGACATTGTTCTGCCTGCTGTTTATTGCAGGTAAGATACTGACTTTACATTTAATAGTGTCTGTGAGGATCTTTTTGTCGACTGTTCTTATGGATTTTGGTTTTTTTCTTTTCAGTCATCTTGGTTGTGTTTTTGGTTGGTTCCTGTAGATCTGTTTTCCTTTGGATCTGGAGTTCTGTTCATGATTCCTGTGGGTTCGGTTCTTGTGGATCTGTTCTGTGTTTCGGTGGTTCTTGTGTTTCTATGAGTTCTGTATTCCTGTTTGATCCCTGTCACTCTTGTGTTTCAGTAGTTCTGTGTGTTCATGTCACTATTGAGTCTTGTGTCATCTGTATTTATGTGTTTTTGGAGTTCAGTTCTCTTTGTGGCTTTCTTCATCATCGTTTCTGTCTGCACTGTGAAATCTGGTGTTTCATGAGTGTGTTTCCATAATTCTGTGTAATCTGTCTCCATATGCTCTTTGAGTTTATTTATTGGATCTGTTCTTTCCTTTTGAGATCTTTGTTTTAATAATCTGTTACTTGGGTTTTACTATCTTTAGCCCTTTGTGTTTCTGTATTTTATTATTAGTTATTCTTGTGTATTTCTAGTTTGGGTTTCCAGTGTTTCCCAGCGTCATTTCCATTTTGTCTGTTCCTCAGGGATTTTCCATGTCAGCCTGCCCACCCCATTCACACCTGTCTCCAGTTTGTAATCACCCACCTGCTCCCACTCCCTCGTCAGCCTAGCCTTTATATATCAGTCTGGTCATTTTCCCCTCATTGTGGCAGTGATGTGTAGCCTGGTAGTCCTTGGGAGCGTGTTCAAGGTTTTTGTTTGCCTGAGTTTTGTAAGTTTGCTGCCATGTTGACCTTTAGTTTCTTCGAGCTCCTTGTGTTGCCTGCGTTTTGGGTCCGACCGATAACTCCAACTTGACAGCCTTGTAACTGTATTTAAATTTTTATCTGACAGACAACAGTGCTTTATAACTTATCTGTCACCTAAGAGGGGCTTTTTGCAAATGGGTATCTGTTCCCTCATCAAAATAACGCTGATGAATGAAACCTAAGACAAGATGTTATCTTCAATCTAAAGCTGAGATCAATGTTTTGGTCAACAAACCATATTTCTTGTGATAAATGATATGAACACACATCCTACAATATGCACATTTTGACAGTTTTCCCCAAATTCTGTGTCATAAGTAAAACACAGCTGAGTCATAGAAACTCATTTTAGAGTCAGAGTTGGTACAAAGGAGCAGATTTGAGTTTATTGTGTGCAAAACAGACAAAGTGAGAGAAAGCAGGCTTGCTGAATATGGGGAGGGGGGGCAGTCATGCAGTGCCAGCTTTACCAGCTGGAGCTAGTAGGAGGATTACAAGGACGAAGGATTTACCGTAAGAGGATAATAACAGAAACAAAAAAAGAGTGACCACCAGGGTCTACAGACAGTCGTTTTGTCATACAGCGAGGTTCAGAGGATTCTCAGGCTCACTCTGGCTGTAATGACAGAACGAACTGGCTTCACCCGGAGCTCAGCACAGTTAACTCCCTATCAATCGGATAAATCAGCAGCTGTTACATAATGACACTTTGGGGTTTTTCGACACATAAAAGCATTTCACAGTGCACTAAAATAAGAAACAGAGCGCAATGGCTCTGAAGACGATGGAAAGTGTTGCAGCAAAGAAACAAAAGCACAAAGGATAAACAGTCCAACTTAAAAGGAGAAATCACATCTGAGGATCCACTGAGTTTTGTGCAGACAGAATCTGCTGTAATGGATCTAAAACATCACAATTTGTGGTCAGCCGGCTGATGATTAGGGCTGATTTTTTTTACCACATCTCAGCAGATTAAACACAGGCACATCTGTGGGCAGCATGCTGTTGTCACACTTGACATCACACCCTTTTGTCCGTGCACTTTCCACAGAAGGGGTGCTTTTTTTCCCCAGTGCAACACCAGCAGATCCCAAATAAATGATCACAATATTGCACCAACTTTGAAAAGAACAACCAGATCCTTATATATTCATTTGTTTGTATAGAAAGTTTTACTTTTAGAGAGAAAATTTGACTATTTTTGCCTGCCTTCATAGTGTGTTTTTAATAAACTGAAGCACAGGTAAAAATGTGTACTGAGCTACATAAAGCTCCAGGGCCAAATCATTAAATCACAGGCAATTACTGTTTGTTTATTTATTTCAAAATCTCATTGATTGAATGTGTATGGAATATAAGTCTTTTAATTATGTCTTTTAATTAAAACAAACAAATCAGTTCCATAAGTTGGTCCTCAGCACCCCTGACTTCTAAAAATCAACTTTTGATCAAAATATCTGACTTTTTTTTTTTTTTTTTTTTTGCTCTGTATTTAAGGGTACCCAACTCAACACAAGATCCTTCACAAGCACAGCTGTGAAATCACCAGGTAAAGTCTGGTAATTACATAAACTTATTGTAACTGTGGACGACGTCCCACAGCCCGGGGACGACTTACAACAGCACATTGCATGCAAGCACAAGACGACTTCCAGTTTCCCCAGAACGAGCCAAAAACAACCCTAAAGGAAGATGAAGTGTTTAAAGGGGGATGTTTTAATGAGAACACGCATGCACAGACACGTACTGAAGCCCCTTCGAGACCTGGCGGGAATTGTGAGGCGCTATTGTCTTATTTCTGCTTTTATTGACCGGATAGAGACAGAAAATCAAAGCTTGACATTTCAATCAACATCAGTCAAAGCAAAGCAATTAGACACAAACTGTTTTGAACAGTCTTCTGTGGGTAAAGATTTCTCATTCTGCAGCCAAACTCCGTCTCACAACAAATCAGTGCATTTCTAGATTCCTATTCTGGCTTTTCTTTGTAAACGGCAGAAAAAGAGAAAGCTATTTGCAATAAAAACATTAATGCTTTTTCTGTCATTGCCGTTTCCTCAATGACCGTATCTAGTTAAAAATGTAACAGATTGGGCAATGTTTAATGCGCCTATTTCAGCTGTACTCAACTGTTCACTTTCTTCCTCAAGGACATTGGAAAAAGGACAACCTTGCTGATATCTCTCTGTTTGACAGCATTTATGCTCTTCCTCGGCTGTTCCATTGTTGAGAAATAGTTGCTTTTCTTGTCAAAGTTTTCCAGGAAATATATAATAAACAAAAGAAACTTGATCTATTTGTGGAGATCTGATCCAGTTCCAGATGTTCCCCTGAGGGACCAAATCTTTCCCTGCATATCCGAGGTTTACAGAGGATGCTGGATGTCCAAAAGGTTCTGACTCATGACCTTCTGTCTTTGGTACGTCCACTGATTTAGAGTCAGACTCTCACGCTCTCGCTCCTAGTTAGTCTCAGTGCAGTTACAGAATTGGAAATGTGAAACAGCGGCTCGGAGTTTTGCACTCTTAACCGAAAACATACAGTGGTTAATCACAGTCCACTGCCAGCTGTGGCAGGAAAACACTCACCCAGTTCATTCAGACTGCCTGCCTCCCTGAGCTCTAAAAGTATGAAATCATTCTTCGCATATTCTTGTGTTCCAGTCATTACTCAAACCTGCCTTATCAGTGACCTGCTGGTACTTTCCTTCCCTCATTCCGACCACAGTGTGATCACTCTACGTAGGATTTACAAAAAGCTGATAAGACAGAGTGAAGAGCTCAGCTGCTTGTCATCCCACAAATTTCCCACAAATATAGCTGAGATGGGTTTTTTTTAAAGAATATTGCAGCCAGAAAATATATGCGGTTAAATCAGGAGGAAAGTCAAAGACTTTAAAGTAGTGTTTTTTTGCATTTACAGTCCTTGCAGTCACAAAATAGATCTCTAAACACATGTTCTACTATTATCACCTGCCACCAAAAAGCAAAAGGTGAGTGATAATGGTGTATTTGTTTGTATATCAGTCATGCTTAGCAAAAAACAAAACAAACAGGTTTTAATGAATCTCTCAGAAAGTATTTGAAGCGTCCTGATTCAAGATGGCCACCACAGCTAATCATACTCAGTCAGATATCTGCAGATATTGAGCTAAAATTTGACAGTTCAGTTGCTGAGATTCATACATGCTAACAGATTATGTGAGATTTGGTGGTATCGCCTGACATAATGTTCAAAATTGAACCAAAAAAGCCTAAAACGTCAGCATTTCTCAACACAAGATGAGCTTGTTGACAACATACCATCTTGAACATAACGAAGTTATGTTCATAATTTGAAATGTTCCAGCATGAGTCTATTTTATCAACTAATCACAGTATCACAAATCTGAAAATTTGTCTCAGAGGTTTGGACATTATGCACCAAAAAGGACGAATCCTGTCCTGAGATCCTGCTTTTAGATTTTGTTTCCATGCTGCCGGACCTGTTCCTAATCTTTTAAAGTGGTTTTGAACAACCTTTTCTTTCAGGATTTCATTTTGTACTTCAGCTGCTTTTACTCTTATTCTTTTAGTCCAGTCATTTAAAAAAAAAGTCCCCTAATCTCAAGAGATGAACTAGTATAGCGCCTCTAAAAATTATAGAAGCCATTTCAATTTTTCATCCCATTTGTTTGTTGAATCCATGAAAACATTCTGCTTCAATCGAACTCTAAAAGTGTCACTGGTTAGAATACAGTCCTGGTTTCCTTTTAACTTTTTATTGACTTTAAAATCACACTCACTGCAATTATATCATCTGTAGGTGAAGCTTTCGCAGCGACAAAATCAGAGTTTAACTGAAACGAGATGCAGACATGAAAGGACATAAGAATGCATGCACACTGTGCATTATTAATGAACTGAAATCTGATTCTAAAATATTTCTAGTCTCACTGTTTCAAACAGAAGCGCCACTCCTCTGGGGTTTAGATCAGTAGAAATGTGGCTGGATGACAGCCAGGCGGTCGGGCTTAAAGGAAGTACGATGCTGGAGTTCCTCCATCCATCAGACAAGTCCGACTGAAACGGTGCAGCTGCGACTGCGGACAGGAAGGGGCTGCAGAGCCACACTGAGCCTCGGATCTGCAGCAGATGCTGGCTGCCTCTTTTACACCAAACGGTTAAAATTGGGTCTGGAGAGGATCATGTGACCACACTGACGCATTCAGAAAAAGCATCAACAACTTTTTTTCTGGGGATTTACTCTGCGCTGCTTTGGGAATTCAAGTGTAAGATGGCCCTGATGCTCACAGCCCTTTGACTCTTACTGAACTTTAATAGGAAGTAAGAGATAAAACCTCAACGAACAGCTTGGGCTTTTTTTTATATAATTTTTGGGCTGCCAAGAAAGAAAAGCACTAGTTCAAGATCAACAAGTCTGGCGGGAATACCTGAACAGATAAATGTGGGCTTTATTAAGGAATCTTTCAACAATCATCCAGTTAAAATAGAAGAGAGTTTGAAGAGTCAAATTTTCATGAAGTGATTCTGATTCACTAACCGACCTTAGCGATCACAAAAGGAACTTGAGCCATTTTTTAATAGATATTGAGCTAAAAGTGGTCATACTCCGGGTGCTAACAGATGCTAGTTCCATTTAGAAATTAGTTCCCTTCAGGGACACATGGTCATAAAAACTCATTTGTGCAACCAGGAAGGAAAACCTGAATCCATGTCATCTAAAGTGGTTTCCTCAATTACTCAGTTTATATATATATATATATATATAGGCTTTAAAAGGTGAACATTGTGAACAATTGAAAAGTTGTGTTTCCTTTTAGAAATTGGGGAAACTGTGACAAAGTGCATCAATAATGTGTAGCATTAATGTGTAAACTAAAACAATTCTGTTTCTCCCAAAGTCAGACAAAACCATGGAGTCGTCGGCTGCTGTGCTTCAAACACTTGTAGCACAGTTACAGTTTTACCCAGCTCAGGATTTCACCGAGTACCGCTCATCGCTCCTTAAACAAGCTGCTGATAAAACACACGAATGAGGGAAAGAGCACGCCCCAAAACCCCTTGTAGGTCAGAACAATGCTTATATCTCTGACCTGCTGTCAC
>NC_051450.1:13593971-13622595 GCF_001649575.2 Kryptolebias marmoratus | reverse complement strand
TTTAACACCCACCTCCCCCCTGGCGTTGGCCCAGCCCTTATAAAGGATCCGGCTGGAGAAAGAACTCCTCAGGAAGTTTCTTGTTCCTGAATCACTTTATTGAGTCAGTTTGAAAGCCTCGAAGGAGCCGATCGAGCAGAGAAACAGGGATGGGAAAGCTGCGGCTGTTTAAGTAGCTAAACAAACAGCCAACTCCACCTTCTCCACACAACTCCATCCTGATGAGCAGAACAGAACAGAATGAGCCTTTATTCACCTCTGAGCAGGAAAGGTACACATCAAGATAAAGATGGAAGAAATTTTCAAGTAAGCACAAAACATAGGTAACAAAGGCACTTCATAGATGGTAAAAAATGGAAAGCAGATAAGAAAAACTACATTAGTAAAGAAGTATGCCAAAATGATCTGGTTAAGATGGTAAAGATGCTTTTTAAAAACCTTTTGGGACTTTATTTATATTACAAAGGCAAATGTTCAAATAGATGTTCTTAATAAGAGTTTAAAAGAATGAAAATTTTGAGTTTTAAGCCTGTCTTTGCTCCCTCAGTGCTCATGGCTGTGGTACTTAAAGCAGAATTAATGGTCCAGATTAAATCACTGCAGTGTTTTATTGTAAAGTCTTTCATTTGGGTGCTGTTCATTCTCTGGGGGGGGGGTTCTGTGTTTCTAAATGGTTAAATGAGCACATTAAAGCAGCTGGTTAGCAGAGATAAACTGCAGGGTTCATTCCTTTGTTGGATGACAGGTCAGGCAGGAGCAGCTGCGCTCCGGCCCGTCCTGTTCTCACCATCATCATCATCATCATCATCATCATCATCATCATCATCATCATCATCCTGCTGCTCTAAGACACTTCTTTCCTTTATTATTTACCTTCTCAAATCCGCGTTCCTCTGAGGTGTTTTCCCCCCTCCACACACACTTCTCGAATCAGATCAGGACAAAGTAAATCCGAGTTATTCCAGCCGGGACCGAGCCGCCTCCTTCATCCTGACTTCCTCCATCCAGGGGTTCGGATTAGGTTCGAGCGCAGCCGATGGAGGCGGTGAGGGAAACGGTCATGGTGGTCGTCAGAGAGGCGGGTGGGTGGTTGTGGTGGTGGTGGTGGTGGGGGGCGCAAGAATCAAGGAAAAAAGGAGGAAAAGTGAGATCCCCGAGCGTCCCGGACAGATAGAGCCTCTACTTCCCTAAACTTCCATCAAGCCCCACACAACAACATGGCCGCCCCAGCCTGCGGGACTGGAGCCCCACAGCTGGAGCCTCAGACACAGACCCCGTCTGGTGCAGCTGGTCTGAGGACAGCCGCAGCTCAGGCGGTCACAGAGACAGCTGATGAAAATCTGATGAAAACAAGGTCAATGCATGTGTAGGAAAAAAAAGGAACAAATAACATAAAGGGAGGCAAGAGCAGACCGTCCCGTGGAGGATGGTTACATGTATAAAATAACAAAAAAGAAGAAGAAGAAGAAGAAGAAGAAGAAGAAGAAGAAGAAAAAAAAGACTCAACTGGTACCGTTTCCATTCACAAAAAAATAGGTCTACGTCGCCCTCTGCTGGTGTGTCAGGGTTACTGCAGCTTGGGGACAGAGATTACTGACTAAAATATGTTTTTTTTCCCCAAAGCAGGCAAAACCTTACTCCAATCTGGATGTGCACGACTATAGGCACACTTCTTTGCAAAACACTAAACACATTAATCAGCTTTAGAGACGCAAATATATTATAATGTGACCTGTTTTCATTTCTGAACACTTGCTTTTCAAATGACCACACCTTAATATCAATTGGTTAAACCAGGGGTGTAAACTCCAGGCCTCAAGGCTCCACTGTCCTGAAAGTTTTAGGTTTTTCTGCTCCAACACACCTGCTCCAAATGGTTTAATTACCTCCTCACCAAATAGGAGCACATCCACCAGTCATTCATTTAAACCAGGTGTTTTAAAGCAAGAACACGTGTAAAACATGCAGGAGAGCAGCCCCTGAGGTACAGAGTTTGACATCTGTGGGTTAAACACATCCTCCATGTGTGCAAACACTTTTTTGTTTAATTCGAAACACACTAATCGGGTATAAGCACTGTATTAATGCAGCATCTGAGCAAGGATGGGAATTCTTCTTATGTTGAAAATGAGGATAAATCCTGTGATTTTGATGACATCTTATGAGCAGATCCAGGTTAAGATATGATGCCCAGACTAAATATTTATTTCATTATTCCCCTTAAAGTTGCAGTAAGTTTGATGGATATAGTCCTATTTTGCAGTATTTGTCTACACAAATACTTGCTCAGCCAATGGGAATATTTATTCTCCTGACTTCCATATTGGCTGACATATATAGTAATAAATACTTTTGATCAATCTGCAGCATTGGTCTTTTGTATTGCTGTAAGTTGATTTTACTTTTGTACTTTGTATATTTCACAGTAATCAGGAAAGTTTTAAAAAAGCCAAACTGTTTTAGGTTTAGCACATCTGTCTTTAAATGCTTAAAAATATATTACCAATTTGTGTTTGATATGGTAAGAAAGTGCCATGTTTTAGACAAGTATTTCATTTTGCAAAGGATTTGAGGTACTCTGCAAAATGGGTGCGCAATTGTACTTACTGTGTGAACAGAAAAATGGGTTTCTATTCGATCATAGAAAACAAACAGAATAAAAGATGTAAAAATCTAAAGGATTAATGTAACTTTCTAAGTACATAATTTTAATCATTAAACATAACCCCTAAGATATTTTTAGCATTTTGAATAACAGTGGTTTTCATTTTTAACATCAAAGTAGAAAATAACTGTTGCAACCACAAAAAATAAAGCTACAACTTGTTTGAAAAGCTGACAGTAACATTGAAATTTACTCTAAGGTTGTTCAAAGAGCAGGTAAGATATTAATGGTTCATAATCTTTCCACAGAACCACATCTCAGAAGAACTCTCAAAGCTCTTTCAAAGATAAAATATTTGATGTAGACTCATATTACTGTCATTACTATAAACCTTGAAACTCATATTTTTTGTGTTACATTTAATTATGCATTCTTGCTTTTTATAATTTTAGGCCTTTTATACAAAATGTACATTTTAAACAAACTCAGTACCTAACATCGAAACATTTTGGAGTTGAAATTAAATAAAATAAATCAAGTGTCTCTGAAAAACTTCCACTCAGGTGAACTCAATTATCTAATATCAACATTATATTAATTTTTGAGGCTCCACTGAGTGGTTCTTATATTGCACTGATTAATATACTGTCCTCTGTGTCTTTTATTGTACAATAAAACTGTTGACCCTGTCATCCATTTAAATAAAATAAAACTTTTTATCAGGAAATTCTGTTTACTGACAAAGGAAAAATGCCTGTTATAGGATCTTGCTTTGTGTGTTTAAATGTGACACTAATTCATTTATTTACTACAACCACAAATTAAAGTGATAACACGACAATTATTCTGTAATGATAAGCAGAGCATTTTATCATTTTAAGCTTATGACCTAAACTGATCAATAAAATGATGTATTTGCTTGTACGAAGACAAATATTGAAGATTTGTGGTATTCACATATAACAATAACATATAAATATATTTTATTGACAGAAATGAACAATCAGCAGCAAGAAAATAAAACATCACAAACATCACATCGACAATATTTCCTAATTTTTACTGTAACAGTGACTCATGCTCATTTCCTGAAGATGCACACTGACCACAAATAATCACAATAAAATATGAGGATTTATGAGTGTTTCCAAGTCTCCACAATGTGACAGAGTGCCCACAACATGAGTAACCCAACTGTGTGCTCACACACATATACGCCTTTCAAATGTGATTAACAAATGTCACGTTCTGTCAACGCTTGAGCCACGAGACAGTAACATCAGTAAAGATCTTCAAACACGACATATCAGCGACGCTGGATATAAAAAGCAAACAGAGCTAAAATTAGATTGAGTCATATGTTCTTCTGGTGTCCTGTTTGTAGTGATAAAAACTCAGTTTTGCTCTGCACAGTTTAATATGATTACTCACAGCTTGACCGCCAAGGAAAAGATATTAAACTGTAAACTCAAGGTAGCTCCTGTCTACACACACATCTGAACAAACAAAAGCCCGTTTACTTTGTCAATATTACTGATGAGTTCTGATTGACTTCCATTTTTATGTACATGTCATTTTTTATTGCTGCATTTATGATTAATTTTCTGGGTTTTAAGTTTATGTTAAATGACAAGCTAACCCTAATGTACAACATATTACAGTAATAAAGGTGAAATGCTGTTAAAGTGTGGATCCCCCTTTAAAAAATGTTATCTTCCGCAAAAGACTTCTCAAAAAATTAAAAATCAAGTATCTCACAGAGATCTTTTATTTGGGATTTTCTAAAAGAGGCGCAGCTACCCAGATCTATAAAGTGGTCAGTGTTGAATGACACGTAAAACATAACATTTTATTCTGATTAAAATCAAGGAAAGAAGCAAGCTGAAAGTGGATGGGATTACCTACTGGAAAACCTCTGAACCTGTGCTGCATCGACCTGAATAGCACCTTGTTGAGCCAATGGGAAGAGTCAATTAAAACAGTATAAATTCTAATATCTGATTGACAGACAAACTTTGTTGCACTTCATCTGAAATTAGATCATCTAAGAAACTATGAAAAGATGTGCTATTTTTATGTTATGTTATTTTTTAAGATAAAGCCCAGTGTGAGCGTGTAAATAAGGAATTATATTGGACCGAGGATACACCCCTGAGGAACCCCTGCGGAGAGAGGAGCTGAAGAAGAAGCTTACAGAAGAAAACTGAACCACTCAGTGCCGTTAATGCCACAGTGATTTATACGGGAGATTAATATACTGTGGTCAGCTCTGTGAAATGCAGCTGTGAGGTTCAAAAGAAGAAGAAAAAAGCTGCTGATAAAAAATCCTTAAAAGCATTTCAGTGCTATGAAAAACTTTAAACTACACTGAAACTTTTCAAGACTGTTACATTTATTTAGCTGCACAAAGGAAACATTTGAGACAAGCCTAAAATGTGAAATAAGGGCTTAAAATCAGACAGCTTGACATATGATCCTGATTTTCTTTCACAGCTGAATTACAGATGAATGCTTCAAATATAAATATTGACACACGTTATGACCAGGGTCAGCAGGTTTATTAATACGGGACATACAGCAGGATTTTAAAGCTGCGGTGAGTCAAGGATCGGGTGATTAAAGACAAACATTCGTATCTTCTGTATGCACTCGGTAATTAGGTTTAGATATCCTGCTATAATCAGAAGAAGTGCTTATTAAGAGATGATTGAAGCTGAATGAGTAATCACCACTTTACAATGATTACTCTGATTCATTTCACTATAAGACAGTCATGGAAACGTTATGACTAACTGCCCCGCTCATAATTAAATAGTTAAGTGTTCAAGAGGTGGTTGTCCTAATTTAAAAGCAGGAACATTTAAAGCCTATTGTACTTTATAAATAATGACATGAAGACAGTTAAGGATGAATTTGCTGTACAGGACATAAAAACCTGAAGACTCCTGACACACAACGCTGCATTTTCTTACCAGAACCACTGGGGTGCAGCGCTCACTCAGAGCAAGAGAGAGGCTCGATTTAAAGACATCTTTTTCCTTTCTTTTAGCTCTTTAGAATTCAAAGGAAAGTGTTGCTTTGCACCAGGCAAACCGTCACATGACGTCAGAGAGCGAAGATAACCCAGGGGTCTGAATCACCCACTAAAGATTCAACTCATGGTCCCGAAGCCTGTGTGGACTGAAGACACGCCGGACTCCTAATGAACAGGATGGAAAAACAGAGAAAAACACTTGAAAAAGAAAATTAAAAGTTAACTTTAATAGAGTTTTGGTCTGGTGTAACTTTACATTTTGGCTTCACAACATCTGAGGGGAAAATATGCCATTTTTAAGTTGGCTTTGTTCATCTGGCAGCTGTTCTTACATATTTAAAAAGATAAAAGTCACATTTGTTTGACACTGGGAGGAAGGCTGTCTGTCAATTGGAGGGTCAGGGGTTTGATCCCCAGCTCCTGCACCATACCAAAATGATCCCCTGACTGGAAAATGACTTCCAAAATGACTGCCCCAAATTGCCCCTAAATTGAACTAAACCTACTTTATTTTCCAATCAAAATTTATGTTATGTTATTTTCTTTATGAGGCATGTGTCGTTGCAGATGACCTCTATGTTCAAACATCTTATATTAGTTTAGCAGACTTATCTCCAAAAGATAAAGGTCATATTTATTTGACAAATGGCATAAATCCTAAAAAAAAACCCATGTATAACAAGCTTTGTATTTTCTTGTAGCCTTCTTTTTCTTAATGATACTGTTATCAGATAATAGAGCTACAAACAGAGTAAATTTAGGTTTTTGCTTTGTTTTATTATTCAGGGCTTTTGGTTACAATGGGCTATTTTTGTTGTCTCTATTTTTAGTGTTTAGTATTTTTATCTCAATAAGGGAAGGGAGTAGTCTTCCACCACTGGATTCATTCATTGATGGTTTAATAAATGAAGATCTCTGTCATTCTTCAACAAAAAAAAGCATTAAAGGGCTTCAAACAAGTATTTTTAATTTTATTTTCTTAACATACTGTTTGTCAAAACCAGTATCTGGTTGTGTGAGTGAGCTGGAGTGAGGATGAAATGTTGGAGAAAAAGTAAAGATGTTTTTATGCTAGTAAATGTTAATTTTGGAGGCATATTTTTAGTACTGTTCAATAAAAATCAGTGCTTGTTTTGAAATCTGTGTCTCTAGGGTCAGATAAGATGAGTCCTTTATGGGTTTGGAAATATCCGCTTTGCTCAATGGAATATCTCAAATGAGTGTCATCACAACAGTAAAGATAAAAAGTTTATTTTTTAAGCAAACAAGGAAGATGACCATAAATCCTAATGAGACATGGAGGGGAAACAATCCCACACTCAGTGTTTAATTAAGCCACCAGTGTCAGAGACACATCGGTGGCGCCTCAAAATAAGAAATGACAAACCAAAAAAACAAAAGCTTGTGGAAAACTTTGAAACTGCCCCTAATATTTTTACACTTCGTTTCCAAGCAGCCACACTTTATTATAATCTCATAAAGTGGTCTTAATCAATAGTTCTTCAGACTTTCTGAAGGTCTTTCAAAGTTATTTTTTTGGACTTTGGTTGCTTTTTTATTCATTTTCTGTTCAGTCCTTGCTTCTTCTATGACAACATATTGTGCAGTTTGTGCCTAAAAATGTATGAAAAGAGGACAACTGGAGGACAAAAGAAGAAGAATCAGACCTAAAAAACAATCTTACAGATGAATGATATGAATGGTATCTGAAAGTCTAGTCTTTGAGACATAGGGGAAAAAATCTGTTAAAGACCTGATCCAGGACTGAGAGATTCATTATCCTTCAGTTGATTATTTGTCAGGTTTTCAGCTAACTTCTCTTTGGGAATCACTTTTTTTGGTGTCAAACTTTGTAAAATTTGGTCTTTTTCATAGATTAAACTGAAGAAATGGGAAGAAGATTTGTCTTTCTGATAGACTGCTAATAATAAAGTGTCTAAACATGTGATTTAGAATTGTGTTTTTGCTATGTTGTTTGTTTTGTGTGAACACAACTCTGGTTCATGGGACCCATTTTATGCCTGATTCACAGGTCATTTAGGGAGCTTAATGAAAAAACAACGAAATAAAGGGGAAAAAACACACTTCTGAACATTGTTTGAGTAAAAAAGCTGCCAAAGTCCAAAGAAAAACTTCAAAAGCCATGAAGTAATTTAAAAAAAAAACTATCAATCAAAACGAATTTATAGGACTAAATAAGAACATCTGGCTTCTTGGAAGCAAAGTGTGAAGAAGTGAAAAATAACTCAAGATATTGCATCGGAAAATATAACCACATGACACGTTTGTTATGTTAAAAATCAAACTTGTGATAAGGCTGACATCAAATCTAAAACTGGAGTTCAGAAGTTTAAAAACAAATCAGAATCGGGTTGAATCCCTGAACAAAATTCCTCCATTACAAAGTTGTATTTGACCCTGACTTTAACAAAGGTGGGCAAAATGAACAACGTGAATAAAACCCTTCGAACTTAATTTAACAGACTTTTTCTTTCTTTTTAAGCTCCCCTATCTTTTCCTTGGAGATGGTTTCAGCACTGAACAGCTCCCGCCCGTCCTTCCCATGGCGCTTCAGAAGGCCAGTCACGTGATCTGATTTATAGCGTGACGTCAACTGCTGACATTAATTCACACTTTAATTAATGATAATGGCTGAATTAAAGAGGGATTCTTCCCTTTTTTATGAGTTGGCTCGGGGTGCTTCATTGACGCGGAAGACGTCTGCGCTCATATGGGACAAGGGGGTGGTGGTGGGGATGCGTGGGGGGGGGATGACGCAGCAGCCCACTCCCACCCTCCACATCCACCCCGTCCTCTCCAACTCCCACCCCTTCCATACGTGACAAGTGAAAAAGACGAGCCCTTCGGGTTCAAGGATAAAAAACCAACAGGGAGTGAACTTGACGAGACGCAGGAAAGTTTCCTCTTTTTTTGCGCAGACGGCTGTTTTGGAGGAGGGAGCCTCTCTGTCCCGTCCAGGAGCGAGTGACAAAAGTCTCCGAGAAGTGAGCTGCAGGCGCACGGAGGGCTGAACCTCCGCAACAACAAGGACACTGAAGAATCACTTCACTGAGGGATCAGAGGAGGAAGGGAGAGAGATAGAGAGAGAAAGAGAGACTGAGATAGAGACCCTATCTCACTCTCCGAGTCTTCACAAGATCGTGTCCGGCGTCACGCAACTGGTAAGAAGAGGTGCCCTTCTGTGCGTTTTTACGCAGCGTAAAAGTGGGGAGATTTGGGGCAAACGTGGCTTTTTGTTTGCTTTTAGAAACTTACAGCAACTAAATGTTAGAAAAGCTCAAAAAAGGGAGAGAAAAAGAGCAGATCGGACTTTTTTTTTAAAATTAAAACATTTCCACTTACTTTCTTCCTTTTTTTGCTTTTTGCAGCAGGACAATGTCCAGCAAAGCGACTTTAGCATTACTCATCTATGGAATCATAATGCATCACAGCATCACCTGCTCACCTGTGGGGATTAGCTTTCCAGGTTTCAGGTAGGTCGCTCTGATCTGCCTTTGAGTTTTACTTTTTTATGCTTCAATCATGAGAGAATCCGGTTACAGAGCCAAACAGCCGCAGACTGAAAGCCTTTGCTAACCCACGGTTAGTTCTGTCTGTGAGTAAAACAGCTTATTGGGTTACTGGATAACATCATGGCAGCCAATCCATAGGGCTGAGGCACATTCACCAGGGAGCGGCCGTAATGTAATTTAGGCTGAAGTACAGTCTCAGCCAGATCTGCAGCCATTAATCGACCAATATATCTGATTGGATAATTAATAGGGATCAAGCTGGTGCAAAAAGGAAGCATCAAATAACATTTCTGAATGAACAGATGGGGAATTGTACATCCTCTTGTAACTTTAGTTTAAATAACTACTATTTTTCCAGATTAAATTTAATTCAGACTGGAAAATAATTTTGACCTTGCTTTTGTTCAGACTTGACAGTGAGGTTTATGATGAGGGCGGTAATTCTTTACCATCCCTGGATTACGATGGAGACCAAATAGAGGTGAGAAGCCCTTCATCTGTCACCGACGACGTCCTCACTATGTTCTACCCTCCAGAGAAAAGGTGAGTGTCGCCAAAAATTCTGACAAAAACAACAAAGAAAAAAAGGGAAAAAACTGTATTTCTTCTCTTTTCATCTCATTGGCGTATTTCTGTCTTTACATGTTGTACCTGTCGTGTGAATTGATGTATTGTTGAAATGTTGTAGCTTTCAACACCCACAGAAAAAGAGCTTTAGCATTTTGAAGATTAGTTTCCCTTCCCTCCCAGCGGATTATTAGTTTTTTTTAACAGCAATCCCAGTTAAAAATGTTTTCTACCAAAGATTCTCATATTTAATGTCAATTAAAAAAAAGAACTTAAAAGAAAAGAATGTCAGGAAAATATTAATAATCAAAAAGTTTTCATTAATTCTTGAAAAAATTGTTGCCTCTTGCGCTGGGTGTGTGGTGATTTTTTTTACTGTGTGGCTATCTATATCATCCCAGAATGGAAAGACATGCAGACGGCATGTTTAATAAAGCCTACAGGAAAGCGCTGGGTCAGTTATCAGCAAGGAAATACCTTCATTCTCTGATGGCAAAACGTGTAGGGTAAGGACATCTTCTTGTTTGTCCTCTTTCCTGTCCTAAATCAGGTGTTTTCTGTCCTTGTTTTGTCTTTGTTTCTGTTGGATGGGTCTTTTAAAGCTCATAATTCACGCTGTTTCACGTACTGAACATGTCTATTTTTATCCCTGCTGAAGTCCCCCCCCAACACACACACACACACACACACACACACACGTACACTCCCTAACTCAGTCCTAATGGTATCCCTCACTGAGAGCAAAACAGCACTTTGATTAATTTAGGAAGTATTATTTCCTCAAAATTTAGGCTGTTTTGAATTTATTTCCATATATTTAATTCATGGGACTGAATCCCACTATTGGAGGGAGGAGGGGGGTACAGCTGTGATTTCATCTCAGCTGAAATACACACTGAAATCCTTTAGCAGAATGAGAGTTATGTCTCTTTTACTTATAAAATCTTTGTGCAAACTCAAAAATCTGAAACTGCTATCTAATCATTTCCCCTTTTTTAAGATGGCTGCACAGCAGATCAGATGAACAGGGGGAAAGTGGGGGTGGTGGTGGTGGGGGGGTTGTCTGAATGAATCTGATACACCATCAATGTGATGCATCTCCTCTTCTCTCGCAGTGGAGGGAAAACGTTGGACGACAGCTCGGAGCCCCTGTCCAAGCGACACTCAGACGGGATCTTCACAGACAGCTACAGCCGCTACAGAAAGCAAATGGCAGTCAAGAAATACCTGGCAGCGGTCCTGGGGAAAAGGTACAGACAGAGAGTTAGAAACAAAGGACGGCGGCTGGCTTATTTGTAGCATCTTCCTCTGATCCTCCTGAACAAAGAAAAAAAAAAAAAAAAAACTAAAAACTTCAATGTGTGCAGATGAAGTCATTTTGACCAATCAGTGGATTGCTTTTGTGTTCCTAAACATGTATTTATGTATGAAGTAAGCCATTAAATGAATATTTTGATAATGATATTGTTTTTTTTTATTTAGTACTTAAAGCACTTGAGGATCTTTTTGTGGACCAACATTTGTTTATTTAGACAAAAAATGCCTCTATTTATGTATTCATTGATTTCAGCTTTTAGACTTATTGATGAGACATAATTGTTTCCCTCAATTGTCTGCTCCAACAGCCCTGTCTTTTAAACTTTTAGTGAAGGCACAAACATGAGTGGAAAATAAATAGTTTAAAAGACAATCAATGCATTAAATGCTGCTTTTCTTTTGTAAAGTGACATTAAGAGTTTAGTTGTCTTTATTCACGACAGCTTCGAAGACATAGGTTTTCAACATATCCTACAAGTGATAGACTTTGATGCCCTCCCGGACGGGGATGAGTTTGAAGCTTTTTTGGGAGACTGGCTGAAACAGTTCTCTCCTGATTTTGCGGTGAGTTTCCGGCTCTTTCCTGAGGCTGTGTCCTCACCAGGGCTTCTCACCTCTCTTCCTTTTTTTATTTTCTTTTTCTCACCTTGTGATCTTGCTTCAAACTCTTCTTTCACCTCATCTGTGCTCCCGTCTCACAGCTTTTGATTCCAACTGTGACAACAAGCATGTAAGATTTTAGTTTGGCTAATATGCTACACTTAATATTGTTGATTGACTGGCTTTAATAAGGCCTATTTTAATTTAGATCTAGGGGGTTCTGTGGAAAGGTTATGACCAAGTTACCTGTTGTAGATAGCTCTTTGAACAACATCAATTTGGATAAATAGAGCTTCATTATGAACAGATTGATGGAATAACTGCTATTTCAAGCTGAACTAAAATCAAAGTGAATTGCTGTCATCTTAAAGCAACTCCAGCATCAAAAATGTCATAGCAGTTTTTGCAAATGCTGTTTCATAATCTCTTACATCTCAGTCAGTTTCTCATTGCACAATTATTTCAGTACAAGTACTATGCTATTCTTGCTAGGAGTATCTCGTGCTGCATAAGAAAGTGCTATAGCTAGCTGCTGCTGCCAGTTTTTGTTCTTGCAAGTCACTATGAACTGGAAAGTGCCAGAACAGCAGTGTCACTGTCCACATAGGAGTCAGTTTTATGTTGACATGCTGGGACTTTCAACATAAGAGCACTCTTCCCACTGTCAAGCATGGTGATAGTAGCATCATGGTGTGGGGCTGTTTGGCTGACAGTAGTTCTTATGTACAAAACTGATAGCGTCTAAAAGGCTTCATAGTAGTTTGCATAAAACGCTATGACATTTTCGACATTGGACTTCTTTTAAGATGGCAGCAACCCACTTTGGTCTTGGTTGCATTTGGACTAGCCATTAGCTCATCAATTCAATCAGAATTACAGTCTATTTCTAAAAGTATTCTTGTCGTGATTGCTGATGTTAAAAGAGCTATCTACAACAGGTAAGATATTAATTGTTCAGCCTACCCTTTCTTCAGAACCCTACTTCAATAGATCTAAATTATTGCTTTGAGTTTTGACATTTTTCCAAAAGAGAAATCTCAAATTTGACCCAAGGACCAGAGTACTTTTGAGGTTTTTCTCACCCTTTTTCCTCTTCAACAGTGTTTACAAAGTGATATTACACCTTTTGACTCATGTAAAGTGCCAATATTGTGTATCTATCAACTGGATTGTCTGTGTTTGGGGGGTTTCTCATATCTCTCTGCCCATATAATAAGTATCATTGACATTTTGAGCATCATCAGGCAAATAAAAAATAAAATAAAAAAAAGAATAGGTATGATACTTGTTACATGGAAACTTATCCATCACTTTCTTCTTTGTGAGAGACATACAAGGTGGTTTGAACTCTTGTGTTTGAACCCTTTGGGTACATTGTGCTTCCCTTTTTTGTCATGTGAACCAATGTACAAACTACAGTAGACTGCATGATTAAAGTAATTGCACTAGCCACCGCATCTGTGCCGACAACTAGATGGTTTTGCTTGCTTTCTGACTACTACATACACACATATCTGTCACTGCTGGATGTTACTTTGTGCTTTTGTTCTCCTCACTCACATTTCCACACAAACTGTTGGTTGAACTATGTTTTCCAATTAAGGATGTATTTTACTGAAGGCAAGAATTTCTCAGTCCAATGCCATCCTTGATAGTTTTATGAAGATTTTTCATTTTTTAGAAATTTTCTGAGCGATAGAGCTGTCTACAACTAAAGTGGTGATTTTCTATGATTTGTATTTTCAGTTTGGCACAGAAAAGCTGCCAAAACTAATCACATTTCAACAACAGGAAGGACAAAAATAAAAAGTAAAGGGATAACAAGGATGATTAAATGCCTGGTTTTGAGAAGCAGTTAAAGCAAAGCCTTTTCAGAGGACATAAAACAAATAAAAACAACAGAGTTAGGTTCTTCGATCTGTGTTTACTGTATCAATCTTTCTTTAATTTTGCATTTCCCTCTAGGCTTTGTGACGCAGGATGCAGTTTGCAGCTGTGGTGCCTTGCATCGACTGTAAAAAAAAATGCCATGAATCACAGATGGCTCTTTAGTAGCCCTTCAATGCTGCACATCTTCAGCTCACATTTCATCACCTTTTTGTTGTTGTTGTCCTTGTGTCACACCGATGTTCAATAGGATCTTAATCGCCGTCCAGCTTAGACATCGAAGATTTTTGCTTGCACTGCTTTTTGTTTTTGCACTTTGTTTTAGAGCACTAATTTGTGTGTGTGTGTGTGTGTGAAAAGACAGGGAAGCAGTAGCTTCTTCATGAAATATTACATGTATGATAATAAAAGCGCCAATAGCCTTACAAAACTGAAATAATCTTCAAAGATACATATATAAATATATATATTTACTGTGTGGAAAGTGAATATTAGACTACAAAAACGGAGATCTACAAGAGTCAAGTCAATAAATGTCTAAAAAAAACGTGTTGTAAGATTTGTATGAATAAATTTTTGTAAACAACAAATTTTTGTGTAATTTTTTAACATGTTTAAGAAGAAAAATCTAAAGCAATGCACTTTCAGCAGCTTTGATGGGTTGTTACTGTGGAGAAGAGGCAATCAACCATAGCACATCAGACAGGCGCTAAAGACTTATAAAAGGGTCCATCCCTTTTTTTGGATGGTCAACGACCTCAAAGAACTTAGCAAATCACACAAACAAAGGAAAAGTGTGGAGAAAGAGGATGCAGAGACCCCGTTTTCACAGTGACTCAGTGGTTCTGGCGGAGAAGCGGTGACACCAGTTGGCCGGGTGTCTGCCTCCCTTCGGGACAGCATGAGTAAAGAGGCGTGGGAGGGATCACCCAACCCGCCACACACACTGCCTCGCTGCACTTTACACCTCTCGCCATGTCTTCAGCAGTCGCCATCGAGGAGGACCTGCAGGCCTGGAGGAACAGTTGGCCTGACTCAACACTGCTACATGCAGCAAGGAACAGAGCTCATGTGCACAGATATGAAAAAAACCAAAACCAAAACCCATGCTTTAAGCATTTGCAACTTCTTTAAGAATACCCAACCTATTCACAAAATAGGTTGGTGTACACATCTTGAGGTGGGTAGATGGACTCTAAATAGCTGCAAGCCAGGAAAAAAACTAGATTTTAATGCACCTCAAGTTTCATTAGTTTAGCACATTTCATACTGCATTCATAAACTCAATGTGCTTAAAATAAAATAAATCAAAAATAATTCAAACAACAACATTCAAGGCTTAATATTCAAAAACATGACTCTTGCCACCATTATATTGCATATTCAGTGTCTGAATGTAAAGTCTTTAAAAGTTAGGTTTTGACATAATTATAATAAGGGATAAAAGCAATTATCTAAGAATGAAAATAGGATGATGGCTGTTTTGTATGTGTTGTCATTTCGCCCTGGTATAATTAGCTCATTAATGTTTAAAGTTCATCCAATAATAGCTGGGGTGGGGTCCCAAATCTCTAAAACTGTAACGCTGTAGGTCGGAGGTTACGTTTGGAAACCATTAATCTATACTTTTATTTATGACTTGAGTTCATTTTACTTTATCTGGGTTTGCTAAATAGCCTTAATTTAGAACAAACTGTAAACCATCATAGAAATCATGTTGTAATTTCAATTTTTCTTCTTACTTCATAAATAAATAATCAAGATTGTTACCTTACAATCATTGCCCCTACAAGAAATCACGGCACCAAATTTAATGTGTACCGCTCCTCATAGTGGATAATCTAATTAATCCCTCGCAGTTAAAATACTCCCAATCAGACACGTCAAATGGTTACTTTGAGAAAACAATTTGGAAAACCATGAACAGCAAAATGACAATGATAATAAAATAGAAAACGTAGGCACCTAAAAAATTATCAGCAACTGATTGGATAAAGAATTTGTCAATTCTTTGCTATGAGTAAACTACAACCAGTGAGATCGACAAAGTGTGAAGTTCAGTGAGCAGCCAATTTTAACTCTCACTCCTCCTAAAACCAGCATGTAGCTTCCATCATGTGTTGCTGTTCAGCAGAAACTTTGGCGATGTGACCATAAATACACTCAGGCATGGCAGGATGGGATAACTCATGAATCTGATCCTGCAGTCCAGCTGATGTGAAAGGTAAATTGCTCCTTTATAGGGACCTTGTTCAGCTGATTTGGTGTTTGGATTTATGTAAAAAAAGAAAAAAAAGAAAAGTAAAACCTCAAAGATGCCTTCAGATTTGTGCTGCAAAAATATTAAACTGAGTTTTATTTATTAAGTTATACTTAAATATCTACAACTGCCTCTTCTCAGCCTTAGGAAAGTGAAAATGATTTCATGTCTATTTTAAAACATCTTTTGTTGTGTCATGCAACAGTGTGAAATTAAAGTAGGAAAGCAAAAAATACTAACTGCAGTAGTGTAATAATATGTAAGTGAACCTAAAAGAACATACAGTGAGATGTGCTTTTCTCCACCCTCTCTTCTTTCCCCACCTTTGAACACTTGTGTGTCAGTCTCAATTAAAGACATTACTATTGATATTAATAATAACAATTTGAACGTATACACCACCTTTTAAGGATGCTTTACATAAAGTACAGCCAGATGAAAGGTCATGAAAGCACAAATGAGGCCCAGGATTACACCAAGTTTATGATTCCTGAGTTGTATTTCTGGGGCCTCAACCAGGAGCTCAGTTTTACTCCTTTTAAGTTTAGGCATGATTTTGAAAATCCAAGCTTTCATATCCCACAGACAGTGGATAGTACTGATGTAAATTTGTGTATCATCAGTATATGACTGGTATTTTACACCATGAAGGAATGTGATTTGACCAAGGTGGAGGTAATAAAAAAAGGAAATGGTCCAAGAATAGAGTCTTGAGGCACGCCTTGATTGAGTTGGGCTGTAGGAGAGAGTCACCAATGTGTACAAAATGCTTCCTACCAGACATGTAAGAGAAGAACCAAGAGAGAACTGCGCCATAGAGATGTCAAGAAGTATAGTATGAGAAATCGTATCAAACTCAGCAAAGAATCATTAAACAGTTTCCCAGATTTTATGATATCTGATAATAGATCAACATATAGTGTTGATCACATTAGGTGCAGCTGAGCAGTTGCTGCGGCACATCCCAGTTTATGGTTTGGGATATTAGAACTTGTCCCGACTCTGTCTGTTTCCCTCTGCGTGTGTGTGTGTGCATGTGTGTGTGTGTGTGTGTGATAACCCCCACTCAGACATGAAGGCATGGCTTTGATTTTGCAGCGGCGGCCTCAGCTCTCAGCGGAGAGAGGATGATCAATGGGAGTGATCTGATTCCTTCGGCCCATGCCAGACCCTTTCTTAACCCCGCTAACCCAATCAGTCGGCGTTGCTGAGCAACCAGTCCCAGGAGGATGCGTCGGGAGCGGGTGATATGTCGGTGGCCTTCGTGAGTACTGAAAGATCACAGAGGATATATTTCACTCAAATGGCTTCAGTCTCAGCTCACTCGTGTTCTGCAGGCTGAAAGTTGCACAGAGAGGCAGAGAAACGGGCTCTCGTGGAGGAAAATAAGAGGCTGAGTAATGCCGAGTGATTCATGGCAGTGTACAGACAGGCACACACAATGCTTTCACAAATGAATCACACAGAAACAACATGAAACAGACAGAAAACAAACTGATAAAGTGGCTAACATTTGGAAAAAAAACTATTGAGATGATAATGTTGCTTGACGTTCTCAAGAGTGCAAGATTTCCTCCTCCATATTCAGCTTTTACACATCACCTGAACTTTTGAGCAATAACCCAGGATGTTTTCTCCCTGCTCCTCTTGTTTGGAGACTGGGTGGGCTGCATGAGTGACAGCTTTCTCTAAAGGGACTCCACATGAAGCCCTTTCATCAGTGTGGCCCCCTGGGCCCTGCTGTACAGACTGCAGTACAGCGTGAAAGTTGGACATTTATGGAACACTGTTCAGTTTATAACAGAGAAATGTGTGCCTATGTATACTGCAAACAAGTTAAAAAGGACTTAATGTAATGTTTTTATTACTGGAGAAATTAATTTGACTTTATATAATATAGAATAATAAGATACAGTGTTAATTTTTCTTTACATAAACTCTACACGTTACTTGAGAGCGTAATGGCATAGCTTTGGTCACAAATCATAATCCAGAATTGGGATAAATTGATAACTTTTTTTGTACCAATCTTCATCTTTGACATTTTGCCACAATGAGAAAATTCTCTGCTGTGAAGTTGAAAAATCCTCTGCAACAACTATCAGAAGTTTTTCAGAACCTTGTCAACGTGACACATCTCTGAAGGACAGAAGAACATTTTTCTTTTCTCCTTACGCAAATGAAAACTTCCAGCAACAAAAAGCAGCCTTGATGAATTCCATACGCTCAGAGTTTATTCAACTAAATCTAGTCTGGTATGATTGGAAGCATTTATTGTATAATAGACATTAATTACACAGCCAGCTGGGTGGTTTGTTAATAAGAGGAAATAAAGTACAGCCTTCATCTCAGAAATTAGAATTTTAATTTTAGCTAAAAAAGAAATATTGAAGAAAATTATCTTAATTGTCCATCAGTCACTTAAAATAAACTTGCTCGACCAAACACCCTTGGTAAATCAATACTTAATAAAAAACAATCCTTGCATTACTGAAGATGAAGGACTTAAACTCCAACCTTGTTCATTCTGACCCTGCAAAGAAATATTTTAGTTTAAAAAAATAATGAATTTTGACCAAGTCCCTTTTAAAAGCTAACAAAAAACTGCTGTAAAACGGGGCATAAAGATGGACGCAGCCACTGGAAACTGAAGCCAGCATAGATGTAATACAGTGGATGCCTACTGGCTTCCACATCACAGGTTAAGATAATTCAGAATCATTGGATTTCCAATAAATCTGTTTTTTTTTTTTTCTTTTAACTAATTTCACTTTTTTCTAATTGGTGTGCCACTAGTGATTCTTTTCAAGTTAAAGCCACATTAAAGTTTTAGGACTTAACATGATCACAATAGAAGTAATCGTTGCAGCAGAACAGGAGGTTCATTTATGAGCTGCAAGTTCATAAATGTTTTGATTTATGATCTTTCCGACCTTGCTTTTGGTTAGTCAAGTACTCAGTATATTTACCACCTGATGTGTTAAAAAAATTATATAATTTCCAAAGACTTAATAAAATGTCTGTAATGTGTATTTGTTAAAACACACAGCACCAAAGCCTTCTTCTATAAGTTTATATCTTTTAGGCTGTTTTCTTTGCAGCTGATTTCAGGAGATGTAGTGAAACACTTGACACCACTCTTTCACTCTCCTGCTGGAGGTGAAGTTCTTTGAAATGATACACAATTTCCCATTTCACGTCTTACACCTTGTTTTGCATTTTCAAGAGCTTAAGGTGGTATTTCAAATATTTTGTGATTTAGGCTGTTAAGAGTTTTGTTTTTTTCCAAGAAAGCATAATGAATCCTTATTATGTCTGATGCACAAACCATCAAAGAAATTCAATTGTAAATGCTTTTTCCATTAAAAGTGTTTCAAACATAAAAAATAGAGATGGATGCAAATCTTTACAACAAATTATGTAGGTTTACATGACACAGTGAAACAAAAATATATTATTAAAAAAAAGAAATTTGTCCCAGCTTATAATGTATGGACTTGCTGAAGGGGTGTTGCTTTGTTGGGCCAGTGTTGTGATTCATGATTTACTGGCCAAAAGGACACCAAAAGTCTTGCGGAAACCCTGAGAAATGGGTTTCATCAATAGTTTTAAACACATCTCCCTCATCTGCAGCTCAACTACGACAGGTTAGAACCTTTCACATCTATCAGTGTCTTGTCAAGTGCATGGAGTTCCTACTTTTTACTCTGCTTTTGCAGCAGAAGCAAAAGGAATGGGAGACATGCAGTTTTGTTAATTTTTTTATTAACCACCTTGAGATTCACTAGAACAAAGACCCATCTCAAAGTCATAAATACACATTATTCTATATCTCCAGTCTTTTTGAACTTGAGTCTGACGTATACACCCAGTCCTACTTATTGAGTTTCTCCTCAAGCTTTCCTCTGTGTCTTTTCTCTCTGTGGACATTTACAGCACATCAGAGCCCAATTAGCATTCTCCAGCCTCAGACATCACTAAAGTCTGGGTGGGGAGGCCAGAGGTTGGGGAGCGTGTTCTTGGATTTGGACTGAACGCTGTACTCATTACCAAGCTTGTCTGGTGACCCCTGATGTCATTTTCCTCACATTGTTAGAGATACTGCTGGTCTCCAAGCTGAACTGAACTCACAGCTCTCCCACCATTAATATGCATCTACCGTCATCCTGCTATCGATCGATCCATTAGCACGCCCTATTACCACATGAAATCATCGCAGAGAGGGTCAGTGGTTGTAACTTCCAGGACTAAGAAGGTCACAGAAACTTGGGGAAATTTTGTTTAAAATGTGTTTTTTTGCTCCAGCACACAGTGTTGGGCATCAGAAGGCAAAACAAGATGATACAGTTTTGTTTGTTGTTAGTTTTTAGACCTCAATGCCCATCATTTGCCTGCCAAAATCAAGAGGGTGACAACAAACCAGGCCACTAGCACGCCCTACATCTTTTTAAAGACAGAAGTTGAGCAAATTTATTCCAGTTTTGCTGATGTAGATGCACCTGTTTTTGCAGGAGGCACAGAAATGCAACAGAAATAAATCATTCACCACCAAAAAAGAACATTCAGAAACGCTAAAAAAAGCAGCACACATGTCCCATTTTCTTCATTTGTAGTTCACTAAAAATATTTATTTCACAGAACAATAAATAGTCAATCTGGGTACTTAATGGCAAAAGATATTAAAAATATTGGGAGAAAAAATTGGGGAAAAACAGTACCAAATGTATGCAATCATGGAAAAAAGTCCACCCTCTTTCAACTCTAAGGTTTTATGTGTCAGGACATAAAAGTTGATCTGATCTTTACCGGGTTTTAAAAGTGTTTAAATCTAAACTTAAGTGTATAAAACACTCAACAGATCGCTTCATGTCATCATTTATTAATACTGATTAAAGAAAAATTAAGCTGAAACAGAACAGTTTTTGTCAGTTTGCAGCTCTGGAGCGTACAGGTGTGTGTTAACACAACGTCAAAGAGGACAGACATCAGCAACGATCTTAGAGAGGCAACTGCTGCTGCCCATCAATCTGTGAAGGATTAGAAGGTCATTTTCAGTCTATTCTGAGTCCCTCATCCTACAGTGAAAGATTATTTGCAAGTGGAAACATTCAAGACAGTTGTCAATCCTCCCAGGAGTAGATATTCCAACAAAATCACTTCAAGCTCAGAGAATTTGCAAAAAATAAAAATAAAAAACAACCAGACTCTACAGACTACAAATAGCAGGTTAAAAGTTTATGACAGCACAATCAGAAAATGACAAGGATGGTTTGTTTGGAGATAATAAATCTTCACACTGTTTTTTTTATTTTACCTTAAACATACAGCATCTTGAAAACTTTAAACCATAATTCACCACTTTGCATTTTGCTTCCAATTAGCAACAACAAACAGCTTTATTTAAACCATCACTTGGCCATTTAGATCCTATTCAAACTGGATCATACACACATAGGTGTTTCACCTCAATTAATACCTTTATACTGGATATGATTATTCTTTATTCAAACCTAAATCCAGTTTCCTGAAATTATTTTCAATGATAAGTCTATTTATCTTTTTTGTATTCCTGCATCAGTGCAGGAGACACTTCCAAAGGCCCTTGTTATTTATCTTTATTGGAGGTTTCCTCCATTACGCTTCTTGGTTGACAGAGTATGTGGTAGCATAATAAGGTATCTTAGATACTTTGAACTCTTTTCAACGGCCCCCCATTGTAGTGACACACAAATATATAGGTGATGAATAGAAAAAGTAATTAGATTTGACTTCAGCCTAAACATATTTCTAAATTAGCTGAGCAATAGCTGCATGGCTGTTCCAATCTGCTTTGTGGAAGTAATTGATTTCCTGTCATACATGATTAGACAGCTTGTTCTGAATGTTGTCCCAGTCATGGTTTAAGCAAATGAGTCATTCATCCCTCTCTGGATTTTACACAACATTAAAATTCCTTCGCAATGAATTTATGCGTGTAACAAAACTACACTCATTACTTTTTTTCTGGTGGGTTTTATAGTCCTTATTAGAATACAGGATGCATTTTTTCATGGCTCTTTGATGTATTTGAAAAAACTGAGCCAGTGGGTTAATGACCAAATAAAAAGACGCACACCAATCAGAAATTTAGCAACCTTTGTCTACAAACCATGCATAATTATGCTGGTGGTCACTGACTGGCTGTGATATTAACAATGGCTAAAGGCACCATCTGAATGAGTGTGCTTCCATTCTTATCCTCTGTGTCCCTTGTTTCATATGTATCTTTAATATCTCCAGAGACTAAAATAGAGTGTCTATCTTTAGCTCTTCACAGTTCATCTTAGCAGACAAGACACTGCTCCTGAAATAAAGTTTCTGTCTTCTCAGATTTATCCCATGGAAGTGTCAATGAAGCAGCAGGGAGCAAATGACTGAAATAAGAAAAGAAGAAGAGGAGACTTTTAGATATCAAAGACATTTGCGTCATGGTTTTGTAACTAATACATAATTTCAGAATAAACAATAATGTTGTCAAAGCTAAAGCTGCATGTGTCTAATAATTTTAAACATCTCAAAAAGGTTTGTACACTAAAAGCAGAATTTTCAGCAGAAAGCATTAGATTTTGTGGAAGAAATGTGTCTTCCTTATACTAAAGCAATAGTTTACTTCAATTTTAGAGTCTTGAAAAATGATAATTGTTGTTTATTATCCTTTGTATAAACTGAAAAACCTCAGCTGAGCAACAAACAACCTCTTTTGTCAAAAGCAACATCATTACTGTCTGACAGTGGACTGTACATTTAAGCTCAGAACTTATTAAAAAAGACCGAGCATGTCATATTTTCCAGCAGCGAAGCCTTTTTTGTGGTGTTCCACAACATTTTGAGAGGCAGATCTCCTGGGTGTTATTCAGTGTATATTCTGCTCTTCCTTACATATTTCACCAACATCACTGAGACTTACAGTAGCTCCCAAAAGAGCTAGTTTTTAGATAAATGTTTGCACCATAAAAAGAGAGATTTCTGCAACTAACTTTTCTTTGATGCTGTAAAATGGTTTGAATTGTGTAGTATAAGATTATATACAGTATATATTTCATGTGAATAGACACTCAGCCCCCACTTTAAAGAAACAGGGAGAAATTCACAGTGAAGGGTCCAACAGCTAGTCAGAATGAGGACAATTACAAAGTGGATCTCTGCTCTTTTAAAACAACTCCAATCTCAACTAAAAGGTCTCAGACAATGAAAACCTCCACCAAGGCCCAGTGTGATTAAAAAAAATAGTATGAATCATAATCAGATCACTGCCATTATTTAATCATTGTTTTTTGTGACATCCCCAACATTTCCTGAAGATTTACTCCAAATCTGTTCCTTAGTTTTTACCTGATCTTTGCTAGCCGACAGAAAAACAAATAAACTTAAACAACTGGAAACAGAACCTCCTTGGTGGAGGAAACAAAGGGGTCACATGCAGGAGCAGAGAGAAGTTTTCAACTAAGGGGTTACCTGTGACCTTGACCTTTGACCCCATGAACTTTGAAATCAACAGGCATCCTCTTTGATCCATGAGGTGTCTAGCTGTGCAGTTTGACATTCCTACATTACACTGTTCTATAGTTAGAGCACCAGGCCAACTGTGATGTTGAGTTGACCTTTGACCCTATGACCTTGAAATCAATGGTGATAATCCTTGATATAAGAGGTGTCCAACTGTGAAGTTTAATTCTCCTGCATTACATGGTTACATAGTTAGAGCACAAGGTCACCTGTGAGCTTGACCTTTAACCATGTCACCTTGAAATCAACAGTGATCACCCTTGACCCATGAGGTGTCCAGCTGTGGAGTTTAACATTCCTGTTATACAGCTGCAGACTGTGCTGTGACCTTGACCTTTGACCGGATCACCACCAAAATGTACCATGTTTGTCATTTCTTGAAAATTTCATGAAAATCTGAAGTTGCTAAATCTGTCAGAATGAGTCTTTCTGCTATAAGTATAATGTTTTTATGCATGGTCTCTATTTAACAAACTTAACTAAACTAAACATTTTTTATTATTCCTTTTGCATCTGATAGTTACTTTGCCCTTCGACTTTTTTCCCTGATTCTTATTCAGACTGCTAATAACAAGTCAAAAGAATACAACTTTCAAAAAGCTGAACTTTTCCATTAATGTTTTCAGCTCTTTGTGCTCCAGCAGCATTCCTGTAGGACCACTTAGAGTAGGCAATAAAACAGCTGTGAACATCCTACATGACCTGTTGTTTGAGAGAGACTCTCCATCGCAGCTGAACCCTGCATATATATGTACTTTTTAAAAATTATTTTTGTGACCTCAGCCACAGATCTTATTTAAATTGCATGTTGGATGTGTTAATTGTGCTCATGAGGCCTTTTTGTGTTCTTTAGGAGACATTTTTATTTGCACATATGTTGTTTAGTCCAGGAAGAAAGACTCAAACTCATCTTCTATTTTATCTGCTTGTAAACCCCAAGGGTATCCAACTAAAAATAAAACAAAAAATTAATAAACATAATAAATTTGCCTGGAGGGGAAAGAGTCTACAGGAAAGCCCTTTAACCATCAGCTGTCAAGCTAACCTGTAAATTAAAGAGTATAGCAGTGACATTGTCGTAATTATATCAAAAATGTTTCATCGTGTAATGTTTGACAGAAAAAGCATCGCCGGGACTGTTCCCTCTTCTTGTCTTGCATGGACAAGAACAAGGCTCATTATTGATCCATTCGATGCAAGGGTGTTTTAGTGTCAAATGAGATTTGTCTCACCATTAATAGAGGTAATTGGCAGAGGCTCTCTCAGTAATTTACTCCCAGCCAGTGCCACATTGCTTTATGGTGAATAATTGCTTCTGTCTGATTGCCCTGAAGCTGAAGAGACAATGATCCTCAATTCACAGGGTGCAAACTTCATCTACTGCGATCTGTACGTCACGTTTGGAGCCCAGCATCCTTATGGAAGTTTTAGTTTTCTTGACAGCCTCTGAAGGTATAGTAAATATTTAATGCCATGAGAATTGATGCTTCCTCCAGTGCATCCTGTCATGATATTATTTCTCCAAGAAATCTGGATCCAGAAGTTCACTCTTAATATGTGTTCATAAAAACTTTACCTCATCATAGCCTCTTGATGATAAACAAAGAAAAGTGAACGATTTCACAGTCTCATTAAATAACCACAATGGGTTCATAAGACAAGCTCGCAGCGCAATAATAATAATACAGGCACACAAACATTTTAATATTACAAAGCTGTGCTGCTTTTTCCCCCTACAGAGCTGACTTGAGTAATCTCACTGTATGCTGATGAGCTAATGTGGGTCTTATTATGCAAATCCAAGTAAAAACCTTTTTTCTTTTATTAATTTTTTTGAAGATCTTTAACGAGGGAACATTGGAGAAAATACGTTATATTTTACATATCTTTCCGGTGAAACACACAGCGGCCAGTAGCCGACAATAAAATGAGCTCCTCCAATAAAAGCCAGCTTGTCCGTGTTCTATCATTAAGGAGGCTGTAAAGTTTTGATCAAATTTTACAACTAAACGTAACAACTTTAACAGATTAGCACAGAACAAAAGAAGGATCTGAATGTTTCTTGTCTCTGAACTTGACAACTGGTTAAAAAAATAAAAATAAAAAGTTGTTAAGGGCATTTTTAAGTGAACAGGACAGAAGTTTTTTAGCCCACTGTCCCTTATGTTATACTGATGGTTTTGGCTGACACCGGAGTCCTTCACCGTCTGCTGGTAGAGTCCTGGTTCTACACGCCTCACAAATTTTTCGCTTAGAGGTAGGATTTGAATAAAAATGTCATAAATGATTGAGCTGTTAGACGTTCCGTGTCCTGTTGACACTCGCCCTCCTTTGTGTGGGACGATTTTGGCAGGCTCCTCATGGTGAAAATGATTCGTGAAGCTACGACCTTGCTGCATCTCTGTAACGACACAGTAAAAGCTTCATATGGGGAACGGGCTTGGAGTAGTAAGTTTTGGGAATTAAAACAATGCAGGAAATGCATATAAAGTATGGTGGAGGACATTGCACCCCCTCCTAAATAATATTTCCTACTCTTTTACTACTTTTTTATATCATCTGTTAATTTTAAATAGTTTAATGATGAAGGTCAGACCTAAAGTCCCACACTGACTGCTTAGAGTCTCATTTTGGAGCTGTGACTGACAAGCTCATCAATCTCAGCTCAGCTCTTAGTGTTGAGTTTTCAAATACTCCTAAAACATTCAAATATGAATAGGTCAGACAAAGAAGAAGTAATAGCAAATAAAAGATTTATTTCTTGTTTCTTGCTGCAGTGTTTTTTCTTGAGTGTAAAAAATCTAAATAGAGATAGAGTTGTTGATATAGCTGTTTGTGCAAAGATCCAATTTTATTAATGTTATCATTTTACCCCAGTAACAATAAGACGTCAAATATCTTTACTCTATTTGTCACCAAAATCAAAGTGCATGTTCCTTGTGATTAAAACATGGTTTCATGAGCCATAGATCTGATCTGTATGTGGTATTCCTTCAATGTAACGTACAGATAAGCTGCTCAGATAACTAAATTTAAATGATGGAGAACGAAGACAGAGTGGAGTAAATGTGTGAGGAGACTCATGACAGTGACGGGGTAATTTGCTCATGTCCATTCATTACCTTCATTAAAGTGTGAGGGGCAGGTCGATGCTCTTTGTCTGATTTACTCTGTCAGTCATGGCAATAATCAGACGATCAATTATTCACCCTTCCTCAATCAGGGGCTTGTTTATGGTTCGGAGAGCGTGCACATGACCAAATAATGAACATAAACCACAAAAAGTTAACAACCGGGTCTTTGAGCAACTTACATTGCCTAAGAAGCTCCACTTTGAATTAATTAAGCCACCTAACATACAAAAACAGACTTCCTCTACCTTACAGATTTACACTTTTATAATACATTTATGGTGTAAAATCCCACCCAACAGGACTGATTTAGCAAACAAATAAGGAAAACATGATGCTGTAAAAAACAATTAAATTTAAAAGAGCTGTAAACATAATGGCAGGAAACAGTGCAGACACAAACTACCAGATCAAAGACCTAAGGAGATTCATTTCACCACCCATTGTTGGTTAAATGGATAGTTTTAGAATATTAAAGAGCCCTCAGTTTTATTGTTATGTAACAAACAGATTACACAGTTCTTTAAGTATATGCAAATCTGTGCTTATTTATATTAGCATCAGCAGCTAGCTGTAGAGCTTCCTGTGCAGCCTGGGGCACTTCCAACAGGAATATCATAATATTCTGCAGGAATAACCATATAATCCAACACTGATGGCAATGTAAAGATTGATACAATAACATATTAATAGACTGCAGTGAAATGTTGGACATCAGGGTTGTTTTCATCCACTTTGGTTTTGATCCCGCTCTGACTAGTCAGCCAGATCTCATCAAAACTTCTCCTTACTGAGGTAGTTCAACGATTTATCTACAGCAGTGTGGATATTAATTGTTCTTAGAGCCCTCCTTCAAAAGATATGAAAGCAGGCAGAATATAAAGTAGAATACAACTCGAATTAGACACTGTCCAGATTACACACTATATACTGCTTGCTCCAATTAGATGATCAATTAAACAAACTCTATTGTGTTTCCAATTAGCTTTCACCAAAATCTTTTCTTCTTGAAAACAGAGTAAAAAGTAAATATTTCATATATACACTTTCTATCATTTTGCACACATTATAATACGGTAGAGTGGTACTTCCTGGGTTTGTTGGCCTTGAAGCCAAGCTGGATGTCAGACAGAAAGCTTGATTAGACTTAAAGCTCTGCTGGAAGACCCAGCAGTGATGGCCACAGGAGGCTAATTGGTCTTTGGCATTTAACACATTGTTGGTTGAAGCCAACAGATACATTTCCCATCGTGCTTTGACATGCCAGTTTGCATAAAAGAGCAGAGAACAGCGTGAGAGAGAGAACTGTTTTATACGTTCCTACCAGAGCAATTAGACGACACCGAACATGTACAGATATGCATGACCTTATTAAGCAACCTTTTCTTTTCTTTGTTTTTTTTTTTTTTTTTACCTGTTGAAATTTTGCGAACAGCTTTATACTCAATTCCTAATAAGCTTCTAAATAATAAGCCAAATAATCTTTTTCTTTTTAAAATTGTTGGTTACTGTTACAGTTCTTTGGATCATTTCTTGCTTAAGCTTAAGCTTAAGCATTATTCTACAATCAGATTTCTTCTTTTGTAGTTTCGGTGTAGAAAAATCTTTCTTCCTCGGTGAAGCTTAAATATTTTACCAAAACCTGCACATTTATGTTCAGCATAACATATTTACTATTTTCTTTCAAACCTGGACTTAGCTGTATATTGTGAAAAACTAAGAGAATCATTCTTAGACAAACATTTTTCAGATAACATTTGGCCTCTCACAACATATTTATCTTCTAAACCTATTCAGACATGTCATAGTTCTATGGAGTTAGATTTGTTTCACAATTATTCAATCAAAAAAAAAATCATGTCAAACAAAAAAAGGAGTACTCAATCAAAAAAAAAATCATGTCAAACAAAAAAAGGAGTACTCAATCAAAAAAAAATCATGTCAAACAAAAAAAGTAGTATTCAATCAAAAAAATAATAATGTCAAACAAAAAAACATCTTAAAAACTTTTTAACCATAAAAATATTTTTTTACGAAACAAAACAAAACAAAAACGAAACAAAAACGAAACAAAGATTTTTTTTTTGATTGAAGTCACTAATTTTTTGTTTGAAACTCTTTTTTTTGGTTGAGTCGATTTTTTTT